>NC_133960.1:1518535-1763647 GCF_031877795.1 Strix aluco | reverse complement strand
TGGCGAGTGAGGGGAGGAGCTGCTGAGTTGGGAGCAAGTGGCCTGTGACGGACGAGCCCTTGGTTCCTCCTTGTGTGGCACAGGGCTGTTGTGCTGACGCCGCTTCCTCAGTAGCCCCAACCTGCTCTATCAGCCCCTGCAATTACCCTGCTCGGGCGCTTGCCAGCTGCCATCTCACGGGCCAAATTAGCCCCGGTGTCTTTTCATTATCTCGGTGTGTAAGAGGGCACGCAGCGTGACAAAGGCTGACTGCAAGCGCCCTGCGTGCCAGAGCTCTTGCCCAAGGGCTTGGTCTCGGGGTGGATGCATGCCATCTTTGCATAGCCACTGGGAGGGTCAGGGTCCTGGCATTGACCAAGAAGGCACCTCGCAAATGCCTCCCGCATACCGGTGACCGCATGACATACGCCGTGTGGCTGTAATCTACAGAGGCGCGAGGTTACGAAATGGCACAGCAAAGGCACTCCTCTGCGGCACTGCCTGCTCAGCACGATGCATCACTCGCCAGTCCAACAGAGCCAGCCTCCCTCTGCCTGCATGCGTTGGTCATCGACCTCAGCCAGTCTGGGGCAGAAAGACCCCTCATGCTCTTCCCTCCTGAGCTGCATGGTGCAAGGATCACAGATCCCCTCCTGATCCCACACGGCACAAGCTCGTGCCAGCCCTGCCCGAGCCCCACCAGCCCATCACAGATGTCCTGGGAGCCCCATTGCTCGTGGCCAGGGCTGAGCAGGGGCTTCCCTCGGCGTGCTGGGGAGCTGGGAGTCCTGTCTGAAGGCTCAGCTGCAGCTGCCCCTGGTGGGAATAGCCCCGCTGGGCTCGGGGACGACTCTCCTCCCAGCAGAGCCCGGCTGCGGGTACAGAGCAGAGATGTCTTCCCAGGGCAGAGCACAGGGCAGGCAGGAGCTACACAAGCACGGCCCTCTCCTGCCGTGCGCAGCCCCCAGCAGGGAGATGCTGCTGCCACAGCAGAAAGAGCAGGAAAGGCTCTGAGGCATCGTGTGCTACTGTGGCGAGGGGATGCTGACTCAGGGAGGGCCAGTAGCTGGACAGCGCCGTTGTCACCATTGTCATCGGCAGGAGGGAGTGTCGCCTCTGCACATTGGCCCACGGGGTGCTGAGCAATGGCGGGGATGGTATAAAAGCTCTGCCTCTGCCAGGCTCTCCCATCCTCTGCTCTGGCCGCCTTCTCCTTGGGGAACAAGGTAAGTCCGGGAGCGCTTCTCCTCCTCGACCCCTGAGCCAGTCCCTCCACCTCAGGCGCTCCCCTCTACTGCACTCTTGCTATCTCTGTTCTCTTGCAGAGCACCATCCAAACCCACACAAAGATGTCTTGCTACGACCTGTGCCCACCAATAACCGGCGTCGCCGTGCCCCAGCCCATCGCTGAGAGCTGCAACGAGCTGTGCGCCCGGCAGTGCCCCGACTCGTCGGCCTTCATCCAGCCGCCCCCCGTCGTCGTCACCTTCCCCGGCCCCATCCTCAGCTCCTTCCCCCAGCAAGCCGTGGTGGGCTCCTCCGGAGCACCCGCCTTTGGGGGCTCCCTGGGGCTGGGGGGCCTCTACGGTGCCGGGGCCACGCAGGGCTCAGGGGGCCTCTGCACCTTTGGCAGACCCTACGCTTCTCCCGCCTGCAGCCCTTGCGCCCTGCCCCGCTACAGCAGGAAGCTCTGGGACAACTGTGGGCCCTGCTAGACTGAGCCCCAGAAAACCCAGAGACCCTGGGCCATCTCAGCCTCACTTCTCCTCTCCTTGTCCCTCCCTTCTTCTCTCTCCATGCTGCCTCTCCTCCTCCTTGCTCCTGCCCGTCCCCAGAGGCACGAAGCCACCATCCACCCACAGGGCACTTGCTTGTCTCTCCAACAGCCACTGCCTGGCAGAAGCCTGAAGGAACAGCTCTCTTGAAGCCCACAGGGACAACCTGCCTGCCTGTGCCTTATGTGTCTTTCTCCACTGGTTGTTTGCTGCACTTACAATAAAAGAATCCTGCATCTAACCCCTCTCTCTTTGTTTTTCGTTTCACCGAGCCACGTGGTTTGCAGGGCTCCCTCGCCCTGCATGTGACCCCGCCCATCTGGGCCAGGGCAGTCTCTCTGTCCCAGCAGATCCAGGCTGAGCTGCCTTTGGGGAGACCCCACAGCCGTGGCAGCTCTGTCCACATAAGGTCCCACAGCTGAGCTCAAAGGGCCCTGCCTGAACAGACAGATCTGCTGCCTGCAGCACCTGAAGCCCTTGGGCATTTGCAGACCTCAAGCTTCCCTGGGCATGAGTGTGACTGCCCCAGGGGCTGTGAGCCACCCAGGGGCAATGCGTGTTGTGACTCCACCCCCTTCGTGCCTCCACAGCTCTGTCTGAGCCCCTGCGGGAGAAAGCAATGGGGACGCTTCCCTTTCCTCTTCCCTATCCCGTTCCCTTTCCTCTCCTCTTTCTTCTTCTTCTTTCCCTTTCTTTCTTCTTCTTCTTCTTTTTATTCTCCTTCACAGTCCACTTCCCTTTCCCCATCTTCTCGCCTGTCCTTCTGCTGTACTCTCTTATCCTTCACCTTCGCTTTCCCCATCCTTTTCTCCTTCCCCTTCTCACCCCCAACACAGGCCAACTCTGCCACAGACAGAAAATGACAGAAATAACTGCCTGATTCCTGGGGCAGGAGCCTTTGCAGGGCATCTTGTCATGCTGCCACCTCAGCAGGGTCACCCAGAGCCGGCTGCCCAGCACTGTGTCCACACAACTTTGTCTCCAAGAACAGAAATGCCACAACCTCCTGAGACAACCTGTGCCCGCGCTCGGTCACCCTCACAGTGCCAAAAGAGTTTTGCGCTTTTCAGGCAGAGCCTCCTGTGTTTCAGCTGGTGCCCATTGCCTCTTGTCCTGGCACTGGACGCCTCTGACAAGAGCCTGGACGCATCTTCTTGATGCCTTCCCTTCAGGCATCTGTGCACATTGATAAGAAACCCCCGGTCCTCCTCGGAGACAGGAGGAACAGTTGCAGAACTCTGAGACTCTCCCCGGGAGAGAGCTGCTCCCTGTCCCTTCATCATTGTTGTGGTTTAACCCCAGCTGGCACCTAAAGAGCCCAGAGCAGCTCGCTCACTCCTCCGCTGCTGGGATGGGTGAGTGAATCGGAGGGCTAAAAGTGAGAAAACTGGTGTGTCGGGATAAAGAGAGTTTAAGAAGTAAAGGAAAAGCCTTGCATGCCTGTCAAGCAAATAAGGAATTCATTTTCTACTTGGCATTAGCGGCAGGTGTTCAGCCATCTCCAGGACAGCAGGGCGGCCACACTGGCAACGGTTACGTGAGAGACAAATGCCATCACTCCCAAGATCCTCCTTCCTTCTTCTTCCCCCAGCTTTCTGTTGCTGAGCATGATGTCCTATGTCATGGAATATTGACGGTCATTTCCCAGGTGTGAGGTTAAACAGTAACTCTCATCCAGCCTCCTCTGTGCAGATGCCTGAAGATTCTCCTGTGCTTCTGCAGAGCACTGGAACCTTGTAGAGTTGATGCTGCTCCTGGGCTCAGAAGATGAAGTGATGGAGCACTGAATGCACCTACCCTGCTCCCTGCCCTCTGCCCTTTCCCCAGCTCCTGCAAGTCCCACCACAAGGCTCTCTTTCCCCTGCCTGCTGCCTGCGTCCTCCCTCCCTCTCCTAGCACTTCCCACCCTCACCTCCCTTGGGCATCTAGAACCCAGCATTTACCCTCCCACAGCTGCTGGGCACCTACCCCCGGGGTTTCCCAAGCTTGGCACAATGAGGGAGTGAGACATGACTTGGATGCAGGAAAACTTTATTGTGCCCAGAGGGGCAAGACAGGCTGTCAGGCAGACCGTGGGCAAGATCAGAGAGGCTGGTTACCACGTATTGTGGGAGGCAGAGAAATCTTCTCCAGAGCATGGCTTTCCACTCCAGATGCCCCCTTGGTGCAGCATTCCAGATCCTGAGGACTTGGCCCTGCAGCCTCACAGAGCCCTTCAAGTCCACGTCCTGCCCCATCCAACAGCTGGGAGGAGAAAGGAGGGGAGGGGAGCAGAAGGCAGGAAACGGGGGCAGGAATGGGCCGAGGGTGTGTGGCAGAGTCAGCTACCCAGGCGTTGGCTGGGGCTGCTCAGCACTGGTCAGTGCCTCGTGCCCACCATCTCAGCCCTGCATGGGGGTGGTGTTGGTGTTTGGGCTGGGGCCAGCGCCTGGGGCTGGGCTGCGTCTAGCAGGGCCCACAGGTGTCCCAGAGCTTCCTGCTGTAGCGGGGCAGGGCGCAAGGGCTGCAGGCGGGAGAAGCGTAGGGTCTGCCAAAGGTGCAGAGGCCCCCTGAGCCCAGCGTGGCCCCGGCGCCATAGAGGCCCCCCAGCCCCAGGGAGCCCCCAAAGGCGGGTGCTCCGGAGGAGCCCACCACGGCTTGCTGGGGGAAGGAGCTGAGGATGGGGCCGGGGAAGGTGACGACGACGGGGGGCGGCTGGATGAAGGCCGACGAGTCGGGGCACTGCCGGGCGCACAGCTCGTTGCAGCTCTCAGCGATGGGCTGGGGGACGGCGACGCCAGTTTTTGGTGGGCACAGGTCGTAGCAAGACATCTTTGTGTGAGAGAGCTGAGCCTGAAACACACAGCACCAACAACACATGTCGTGAATGCAGATGAGATACCCTAGCTGTGCAGTGCCCTCTTCCCAGGGCTGCCCTGAAGCTGGAAAGGCCATAGCAACCACCATGACCTCAGTGCCCACCGCTTGCCCTTAGCCCAAACAGCCCCCCTCAGTGCCCTCATCTCTACAGACCGAGGGCACACAAAGACTCCCCGAGAGCCTGGCTCTGCGAGTCACGGCCACGGGGATCCCTCCTCCTCTCGCTGTGGCTCAGCCCGCCCTGGCCGTCCAAGGCAGCTGCCACACGCCTGCTGCCCTCACAGCTCTCCTGGCCAGGGAGGCCCAAAGCTGGTCCCTGCCACAGGAGGCAGAGACACACAGGCACCCACCTTCCCTTTTCCTGAGCAGAGCGAGGCAGGAGCGATGGATGCCAGTGCTCACTGAGGGCAGAGCTTTTATGCCATGTGGCGAGTGAGGGGAGGAGCTGCTGAGTTGGGAGCAAGTGGCCTGTGACGGACGAGCCCTTGGTTCCTCCTTGTGTGGCACAGGGCTGTTGTGCTGACGCCGCTTCCTCAGTAGCCCCAACCTGCTCTATCAGCCCCTGCAATTACCCTGCTCGGGCGCTTGCCAGCTGCCATCTCACGGGCCAAATTAGCCCCGGTGTCTTTTCATTATCTCGGTGTGTAAGAGGGCACGCAGCGTGACAAAGGCTGACTGCAAGCGCCCTGCGTGCCAGAGCTCTTGCCCAAGGGCTTGGTCTCGGGGTGGATGCATGCCATCTTTGCATAGCCACTGGGAGGGTCAGGGTCCTGGCATTGACCAAGAAGGCACCTCGCAAATGCCTCCCGCATACCGGTGACCGCATGACATACGCCGTGTGGCTGTAATCTACAGAGGCGCGAGGTTACGAAATGGCACAGCAAAGGCACTCCTCTGCGGCACTGCCTGCTCAGCACGATGCATCACTCGCCAGTCCAACAGAGCCAGCCTCCCTCTGCCTGCATGCGTTGGTCATCGACCTCAGCCAGTCTGGGGCAGAAAGACCCCTCATGCTCTTCCCTCCTGAGCTGCATGGTGCAAGGATCACAGATCCCCTCCTGATCCCACACGGCACAAGCTCGTGCCAGCCCTGCCCGAGCCCCACCAGCCCATCACAGATGTCCTGGGAGCCCCATTGCTCGTGGCCAGGGCTGAGCAGGGGCTTCCCTCGGCGTGCTGGGGAGCTGGGAGTCCTGTCTGAAGGCTCAGCTGCAGCTGCCCCTGGTGGGAATAGCCCCGCTGGGCTCGGGGACGACTCTCCTCCCAGCAGAGCCCGGCTGCGGGTACAGAGCAGAGATGTCTTCCCAGGGCAGAGCACAGGGCAGGCAGGAGCTACAGAAGCACGGCCCTCTCCTGCCGTGCGCAGCCCCCAGCAGGGAGATGCTGCTGCCACAGCAGAAAGAGCAGGAAAGGCTCTGAGGCATCGTGTGCTACTGTGGCGAGGGGATGCTGACTCAGGGAGGGCCAGTAGCTGGACAGCGCCGTTGTCACCATTGTCATCGGCAGGAGGGAGTGTCGCCTCTGCACATTGGCCCACGGGGTGCTGAGCAATGGCGGGGATGGTATAAAAGCTCTGCCTCTGCCAGGCTCTCCCATCCTCTGCTCTGGCTGCCTTCTCCTTGGGGAACAAGGTAAGTCCGGGAGCGCTTCTCCTCCTCGACCCCTGAGCCAGTCCCTCCACCTCAGGCGCTCCCCTCTACTGCACTCTTGCTATCTCTGTTCTCTTGCAGAGCACCATCCAAACCCACACAAAGATGTCTTGCTACGACCTGTGCCCACCAAAAACCGGCATCGCCGTCCCCCAGCCCATCGCTGAGAGCTGCAACGAGCTGTGCGCCCGGCAGTGCCCCGACTCGTCGGCCTTCATCCAGCCGCCCCCCGTCGTCGTCACCTTCCCCGGCCCCATCCTCAGCTCCTTCCCCCAGCAAGCCGTGGTGGGCTCCTCCGGAGCACCCGCCTTTGGGGGCTCCCTGGGGCTGGGGGGCCTCTACGGTGCCGGGGCCACGCAGGGCTCAGGGGGCCTCTGCACCTTTGGCAGACCCTACGCTTCTCCCGCCTGCAGCCCTTGCGCCCTGCCCCGCTACAGCAGGAAGCTCTGGGACAACTGTGGGCCCTGCTAGACTGAGCCCCAGAAAACCCAGAGACCCTGGGCCATCTCAGCCTCACTTCTCCTCTCCTTGTCCCTCCCTTCTTCTCTCTCCATGCTGCCTCTCCTCCTCCTTGCTCCTGCCCGTCCCCAGAGGCACGAAGCCACCATCCACCCACAGGGCACTTGCTTGTCTCTCCAACAGCCACTGCCTGGCAGAAGCCTGAAGGAACAGCTCTCTTGAAGCCCACAGGGACAACCTGCCTGCCTGTGCCTTATGTGTCTTTCTCCACTGGTTGTTTGCTGCACTTACAATAAAAGAATCCTGCATCTAACCCCTCTCTCTTTGTTTTTCGTTTCACCGAGCCACGTGGTTTGCAGGGCTCCCTCGCCCTGCATGTGACCCCGCCCATCTGGGCCAGGGCAGTCTCTCTGTCCCAGCAGATCCAGGCTGAGCTGCCTTTGGGGAGACCCCACAGCCGTGGCAGCTCTGTCCACATAAGGTCCCACAGCTGAGCTCAAAGGGCCCTGCCTGAACAGACAGATCTGCTGCCTGCAGCACCTGAAGCCCTTGGGCATTTGCAGACCTCAAGCTTCCCTGGGCATGAGTGTGACTGCCCCAGGGGCTGTGAGCCACCCAGGGGCAATGCGTGTTGTGACTCCACCCCCTTCGTGCCTCCACAGCTCTGTCTGAGCCCCTGCGGGAGAAAGCAATGGGGACGCTTCCCTTTCCTCTTCCCTATCCCGTTCCCTTTCCTCTCCTCTTTCTTCTTCTTCTTTCCCTTTCTTTCTTCTTCTTCTTCTTTTTATTCTCCTTCACAGTCCACTTCCCTTTCCCCATCTTCTCGCCTGTCCTTCTGCTGTACTCTCTTATCCTTCACCTTCGCTTTCCCCATCCTTTTCTCCTTCCCCTTCTCACCCCCAACACAGGCCAACTCTGCCACAGACAGAAAATGACAGAAATAACTGCCTGATTCCTGGGGCAGGAGCCTTTGCAGGGCATCTTGTCATGCTGCCACCTCAGCAGGGTCACCCAGAGCCGGCTGCCCAGCACTGTGTCCACACAACTTTGTCTCCAAGAACAGAAATGCCACAACCTCCTGAGACAACCTGTGCCCGCGCTCGGTCACCCTCACAGTGCCAAAAGAGTTTTGCGCTTTTCAGGCAGAGCCTCCTGTGTTTCAGCTGGTGCCCATTGCCTCTTGTCCTGGCACTGGACGCCTCTGACAAGAGCCTGGACGCATCTTCTTGATGCCTTCCCTTCAGGCATCTGTGCACATTGATAAGAAACCCCCGGTCCTCCTCGGAGACAGGAGGAACAGTTGCAGAACTCTGAGACTCTCCCCGGGAGAGAGCTGCTCCCTGTCCCTTCATCATTGTTGTGGTTTAACCCCAGCTGGCACCTAAAGAGCCCAGAGCAGCTCGCTCACTCCTCCGCTGCTGGGATGGGTGAGTGAATCGGAGGGCTAAAAGTGAGAAAACTGGTGTGTCGGGATAAAGAGAGCTTAAGAAGTAAAGGAAAAGCCTTGCATGCCTGTCAAGCAAATAAGGAATTCATTTTCTACTTGGCATTAGCGGCAGGTGTTCAGCCATCTCCAGGACAGCAGGGCGGCCACACTGGCAACGGTTACGTGAGAGACAAATGCCATCACTCCCAAGATCCTCCTTCCTTCTTCTTCCCCCAGCTTTCTGTTGCTGAGCATGATGTCCTATGTCATGGAATATTGACGGTCATTTCCCAGGTGTGAGGTTAAACAGTAACTCTCATCCAGCCTCCTCTGTGCAGATGCCTGAAGATTCTCCTGTGCTTCTGCAGAGCACTGGAACCTTGTAGAGTTGATGCTGCTCCTGGGCTCAGAAGATGAAGTGATGGAGCACTGAATGCACCTACCCTGCTCCCTGCCCTCTGCCCTTTCCCCAGCTCCTGCAAGTCCCACCACAAGGCTCTCTTTCCCCTGCCTGCTGCCTGCGTCCTCCCTCCCTCTCCTAGCACTTCCCACCCTCACCTCCCTTGGGCATCTAGAACCCAGCATTTACCCTCCCACAGCTGCTGGGCACCTACCCCCGGGGTTTCCCAAGCTTGGCACAATGAGGGAGTGAGACATGACTTGGATGCAGGAAAACTTTATTGTGCCCAGAGGGGCAAGACAGGCTGTCAGGCAGACCGTGGGCAAGATCAGAGAGGCTGGTTACCACGTATTGTGGGAGGCAGAGAAATCTTCTCCAGAGCATGGCTTTCCACTCCAGATGCCCCCTTGGTGCAGCATTCCAGATCCTGAGGACTTGGCCCTGCAGCCTCACAGAGCCCTTCAAGTCCACGTCCTGCCCCATCCAACAGCTGGGAGGAGAAAGGAGGGGAGGGGAGCAGAAGGCAGGAAACGGGGGCAGGAATGGGCCGAGGGTGTGTGGCAGAGTCAGCTACCCAGGCGTTGGCTGGGGCTGCTCAGCACTGGTCAGTGCCTCGTGCCCACCATCTCAGCCCTGCATGGGGGTGGTGTTGGTGTTTGGGCTGGGGCCAGCGCCTGGGGCTGGGCTGCGTCTAGCAGGGCCCACAGGTGTCCCAGAGCTTCCTGCTGTAGCGGGGCAGGGCGCAAGGGCTGCAGGCGGGAGAAGCGTAGGGTCTGCCAAAGGTGCAGAGGCCCCCTGAGCCCAGCGTGGCCCCGGCGCCATAGAGGCCCCCCAGCCCCAGGGAGCCCCCAAAGGCGGGTGCTCCGGAGGAGCCCACCACGGCTTGCTGGGGGAAGGAGCTGAGGATGGGGCCGGGGAAGGTGACGACGACGGGGGGCGGCTGGATGAAGGCCGACGAGTCGGGGCACTGCCGGGCGCACAGCTCGTTGCAGCTCTCAGCGATGGGCTGGGGGACGGCGACGCCAGTTTTTGGTGGGCACAGGTCGTAGCAAGACATCTTTGTGTGAGAGAGCTGAGCCTGAAACACACAGCACCAACAACACATGTCGTGAATGCAGATGAGATACCCTAGCTGTGCAGTGCCCTCTTCCCAGGGCTGCCCTGAAGCTGGAAAGGCCATAGCAACCACCATGACCTCAGTGCCCACCGCTTGCCCTTAGCCCAAACAGCCCCCCTCAGTGCCCTCATCTCTACAGACCGAGGGCACACAAAGACTCCCCGAGAGCCTGGCTCTGCGAGTCACGGCCACGGGGATCCCTCCTCCTCTCGCTGTGGCTCAGCCCGCCCTGGCCGTCCAAGGCAGCTGCCACACGCCTGCTGCCCTCACAGCTCTCCTGGCCAGGGAGGCCCAAAGCTGGTCCCTGCCACAGGAGGCAGAGACACACAGGCACCCACCTTCCCTTTTCCTGAGCAGAGCGAGGCAGGAGCGATGGATGCCAGTGCTCACTGAGGGCAGAGCTTTTATGCCATGTGGCGAGTGAGGGGAGGAGCTGCTGAGTTGGGAGCAAGTGGCCTGTGACGGACGAGCCCTTGGTTCCTCCTTGTGTGGCACAGGGCTGTTGTGCTGACGCCGCTTCCTCAGTAGCCCCAACCTGCTCTATCAGCCCCTGCAATTACCCTGCTCGGGCGCTTGCCAGCTGCCATCTCACGGGCCAAATTAGCCCCGGTGTCTTTTCATTATCTCGGTGTGTAAGAGGGCACGCAGCGTGACAAAGGCTGACTGCAAGCGCCCTGCGTGCCAGAGCTCTTGCCCAAGGGCTTGGTCTCGGGGTGGATGCATGCCATCTTTGCATAGCCACTGGGAGGGTCAGGGTCCTGGCATTGACCAAGAAGGCACCTCGCAAATGCCTCCCGCATACCGGTGACCGCATGACATACGCCGTGTGGCTGTAATCTACAGAGGCGCGAGGTTACGAAATGGCACAGCAAAGGCACTCCTCTGCGGCACTGCCTGCTCAGCACGATGCATCACTCGCCAGTCCAACAGAGCCAGCCTCCCTCTGCCTGCATGCGTTGGTCATCGACCTCAGCCAGTCTGGGGCAGAAAGACCCCTCATGCTCTTCCCTCCTGAGCTGCATGGTGCAAGGATCACAGATCCCCTCCTGATCCCACACGGCACAAGCTCGTGCCAGCCCTGCCCGAGCCCCACCAGCCCATCACAGATGTCCTGGGAGCCCCATTGCTCGTGGCCAGGGCTGAGCAGGGGCTTCCCTCGGCGTGCTGGGGAGCTGGGAGTCCTGTCTGAAGGCTCAGCTGCAGCTGCCCCTGGTGGGAATAGCCCCGCTGGGCTCGGGGACGACTCTCCTCCCAGCAGAGCCCGGCTGCGGGTACAGAGCAGAGATGTCTTCCCAGGGCAGAGCACAGGGCAGGCAGGAGCTACACAAGCACGGCCCTCTCCTGCCGTGCGCAGCCCCCAGCAGGGAGATGCTGCTGCCACAGCAGAAAGAGCAGGAAAGGCTCTGAGGCATCGTGTGCTACTGTGGCGAGGGGATGCTGACTCAGGGAGGGCCAGTAGCTGGACAGCGCCGTTGTCACCATTGTCATCGGCAGGAGGGAGTGTCGCCTCTGCACATTGGCCCACGGGGTGCTGAGCAATGGCGGGGATGGTATAAAAGCTCTGCCTCTGCCAGGCTCTCCCATCCTCTGCTCTGGCTGCCTTCTCCTTGGGGAACAAGGTAAGTCCGGGAGCGCTTCTCCTCCTCGACCCCTGAGCCAGTCCCTCCACCTCAGGCGCTCCCCTCTACTGCACTCTTGCTATCTCTGTTCTCTTGCAGAGCACCATCCAAACCCACACAAAGATGTCTTGCTACGACCTGTGCCCACCAAAAACCGGCATCGCCGTCCCCCAGCCCATCGCTGAGAGCTGCAACGAGCTGTGCGCCCGGCAGTGCCCCGACTCGTCGGCCTTCATCCAGCCGCCCCCCGTCGTCGTCACCTTCCCCGGCCCCATCCTCAGCTCCTTCCCCCAGCAAGCCGTGGTGGGCTCCTCCGGAGCACCCGCCTTTGGGGGCTCCCTGGGGCTGGGGGGCCTCTACGGTGCCGGGGCCACGCAGGGCTCAGGGGGCCTCTGCACCTTTGGCAGACCCTACGCTTCTCCCGCCTGCAGCCCTTGCGCCCTGCCCCGCTACAGCAGGAAGCTCTGGGACAACTGTGGGCCCTGCTAGACTGAGCCCCAGAAAACCCAGAGACCCTGGGCCATCTCAGCCTCACTTCTCCTCTCCTTGTCCCTCCCTTCTTCTCTCTCCATGCTGCCTCTCCTCCTCCTTGCTCCTGCCCGTCCCCAGAGGCACGAAGCCACCATCCACCCACAGGGCACTTGCTTGTCTCTCCAACAGCCACTGCCTGGCAGAAGCCTGAAGGAACAGCTCTCTTGAAGCCCACAGGGACAACCTGCCTGCCTGTGCCTTATGTGTCTTTCTCCACTGGTTGTTTGCTGCACTTACAATAAAAGAATCCTGCATCTAACCCCTCTCTCTTTGTTTTTCGTTTCACCGAGCCACGTGGTTTGCAGGGCTCCCTCGCCCTGCATGTGACCCCGCCCATCTGGGCCAGGGCAGTCTCTCTGTCCCAGCAGATCCAGGCTGAGCTGCCTTTGGGGAGACCCCACAGCCGTGGCAGCTCTGTCCACATAAGGTCCCACAGCTGAGCTCAAAGGGCCCTGCCTGAACAGACAGATCTGCTGCCTGCAGCACCTGAAGCCCTTGGGCATTTGCAGACCTCAAGCTTCCCTGGGCATGAGTGTGACTGCCCCAGGGGCTGTGAGCCACCCAGGGGCAATGCGTGTTGTGACTCCACCCCCTTCGTGCCTCCACAGCTCTGTCTGAGCCCCTGCGGGAGAAAGCAATGGGGACGCTTCCCTTTCCTCTTCCCTATCCCGTTCCCTTTCCTCTCCTCTTTCTTCTTCTTCTTTCCCTTTCTTTCTTCTTCTTCTTCTTTTTATTCTCCTTCACAGTCCACTTCCCTTTCCCCATCTTCTCGCCTGTCCTTCTGCTGTACTCTCTTATCCTTCACCTTCGCTTTCCCCATCCTTTTCTCCTTCCCCTTCTCACCCCCAACACAGGCCAACTCTGCCACAGACAGAAAATGACAGAAATAACTGCCTGATTCCTGGGGCAGGAGCCTTTGCAGGGCATCTTGTCATGCTGCCACCTCAGCAGGGTCACCCAGAGCCGGCTGCCCAGCACTGTGTCCACACAACTTTGCCTCCAAGAACAGAAATGCCACAACCTCCTGAGACAACCTGTGCCCGCGCTCGGTCACCCTCACAGTGCCAAAAGAGTTTTGCGCTTTTCAGGCAGAGCCTCCTGTGTTTCAGCTGGTGCCCATTGCCTCTTGTCCTGGCACTGGACGCCTCTGACAAGAGCCTGGACGCATCTTCTTGATGCCTTCCCTTCAGGCATCTGTGCACATTGATAAGAAACCCCCGGTCCTCCTCGGAGACAGGAGGAACAGTTGCAGAACTCTGAGACTCTCCCCGGGAGAGAGCTGCTCCCTGTCCCTTCATCATTGTTGTGGTTTAACCCCAGCTGGCACCTAAAGAGCCCAGAGCAGCTCGCTCACTCCTCCGCTGCTGGGATGGGTGAGTGAATCGGAGGGCTAAAAGTGAGAAAACTGGTGTGTCGGGATAAAGAGAGTTTAAGAAGTAAAGGAAAAGCCTTGCATGCCTGTCAAGCAAATAAGGAATTCATTTTCTACTTGGCATTAGCGGCAGGTGTTCAGCCATCTCCAGGACAGCAGGGCGGCCACACTGGCAACGGTTACGTGAGAGACAAATGCCATCACTCCCAAGATCCTCCTTCCTTCTTCTTCCCCCAGCTTTCTGTTGCTGAGCATGATGTCCTATGTCATGGAATATTGACGGTCATTTCCCAGGTGTGAGGTTAAACAGTAACTCTCATCCAGCCTCCTCTGTGCAGATGCCTGAAGATTCTCCTGTGCTTCTGCAGAGCACTGGAACCTTGTAGAGTTGATGCTGCTCCTGGGCTCAGAAGATGAAGTGATGGAGCACTGAATGCACCTACCCTGCTCCCTGCCCTCTGCCCTTTCCCCAGCTCCTGCAAGTCCCACCACAAGGCTCTCTTTCCCCTGCCTGCTGCCTGCGTCCTCCCTCCCTCTCCTAGCACTTCCCACCCTCACCTCCCTTGGGCATCTAGAACCCAGCATTTACCCTCCCACAGCTGCTGGGCACCTACCCCCGGGGTTTCCCAAGCTTGGCACAATGAGGGAGTGAGACATGACTTGGATGCAGGAAAACTTTATTGTGCCCAGAGGGGCAAGACAGGCTGTCAGGCAGACCGTGGGCAAGATCAGAGAGGCTGGTTACCACGTATTGTGGGAGGCAGAGAAATCTTCTCCAGAGCATGGCTTTCCACTCCAGATGCCCCCTTGGTGCAGCATTCCAGATCCTGAGGACTTGGCCCTGCAGCCTCACAGAGCCCTTCAAGTCCACGTCCTGCCCCATCCAACAGCTGGGAGGAGAAAGGAGGGGAGGGGAGCAGAAGGCAGGAAACGGGGGCAGGAATGGGCCGAGGGTGTGTGGCAGAGTCAGCTACCCAGGCGTTGGCTGGGGCTGCTCAGCACTGGTCAGTGCCTCGTGCCCACCATCTCAGCCCTGCATGGGGGTGGTGTTGGTGTTTGGGCTGGGGCCAGCGCCTGGGGCTGGGCTGCGTCTAGCAGGGCCCACAGGTGTCCCAGAGCTTCCTGCTGTAGCGGGGCAGGGCGCAAGGGCTGCAGGCGGGAGAAGCGTAGGGTCTGCCAAAGGTGCAGAGGCCCCCTGAGCCCAGCGTGGCCCCGGCGCCATAGAGGCCCCCCAGCCCCAGGGAGCCCCCAAAGGCGGGTGCTCCGGAGGAGCCCACCACGGCTTGCTGGGGGAAGGAGCTGAGGATGGGGCCGGGGAAGGTGACGACGACGGGGGGCGGCTGGATGAAGGCCGACGAGTCGGGGCACTGCCGGGCGCACAGCTCGTTGCAGCTCTCAGCGATGGGCTGGGGGACGGCGACGCCAGTTTTTGGTGGGCACAGGTCGTAGCAAGACATCTTTGTGTGAGAGAGCTGAGCCTGAAACACACAGCACCAACAACACATGTCGTGAATGCAGATGAGATACCCTAGCTGTGCAGTGCCCTCTTCCCAGGGCTGCCCTGAAGCTGGAAAGGCCATAGCAACCACCATGACCTCAGTGCCCACCGCTTGCCCTTAGCCCAAACAGCCCCCCTCAGTGCCCTCATCTCTACAGACCGAGGGCACACAAAGACTCCCCGAGAGCCTGGCTCTGCGAGTCACGGCCACGGGGATCCCTCCTCCTCTCGCTGTGGCTCAGCCCGCCCTGGCCGTCCAAGGCAGCTGCCACACGCCTGCTGCCCTCACAGCTCTCCTGGCCAGGGAGGCCCAAAGCTGGTCCCTGCCACAGGAGGCAGAGACACACAGGCACCCACCTTCCCTTTTCCTGAGCAGAGCGAGGCAGGAGCGATGGATGCCAGTGCTCACTGAGGGCAGAGCTTTTATGCCATGTGGCGAGTGAGGGGAGGAGCTGCTGAGTTGGGAGCAAGTGGCCTGTGACGGACGAGCCCTTGGTTCCTCCTTGTGTGGCACAGGGCTGTTGTGCTGACACCGCTTCCTCAGTAGCCCCAACCTGCTCTATCAGCCCCTGCAATTACCCTGCTCGGGCGCTTGCCAGCTGCCATCTCACGGGCCAAATTAGCCCCGGTGTCTTTTCATTATCTCGGTGTGTAAGAGGGCACGCAGCGTGACAAAGGCTGACTGCAAGCGCCCTGCGTGCCAGAGCTCTTGCCCAAGGGCTTGGTCTCGGGGTGGATGCATGCCATCTTTGCATAGCCACTGGGAGGGTCAGGGTCCTGGCATTGACCAAGAAGGCACCTCGCAAATGCCTCCCGCATACCGGTGACCGCATGACATACGCCGTGTGGCTGTAATCTACAGAGGCGCGAGGTTACGAAATGGCACAGCAAAGGCACTCCTCTGCGGCACTGCCTGCTCAGCACGATGCATCACTCGCCAGTCCAACAGAGCCAGCCTCCCTCTGCCTGCATGCGTTGGTCATCGACCTCAGCCAGTCTGGGGCAGAAAGACCCCTCATGCTCTTCCCTCCTGAGCTGCATGGTGCAAGGATCACAGATCCCCTCCTGATCCCACACGGCACAAGCTCGTGCCAGCCCTGCCCGAGCCCCACCAGCCCATCACAGATGTCCTGGGAGCCCCATTGCTCGTGGCCAGGGCTGAGCAGGGGCTTCCCTCGGCGTGCTGGGGAGCTGGGAGTCCTGTCTGAAGGCTCAGCTGCAGCTGCCCCTGGTGGGAATAGCCCCGCTGGGCTCGGGGACGACTCTCCTCCCAGCAGAGCCCGGCTGCGGGTACAGAGCAGAGATGTCTTCCCAGGGCAGAGCACAGGGCAGGCAGGAGCTACACAAGCACGGCCCTCTCCTGCCGTGCGCAGCCCCCAGCAGGGAGATGCTGCTGCCACAGCAGAAAGAGCAGGAAAGGCTCTGAGGCATCGTGTGCTGCTGTGGCGAGGGGATGCTGACTCAGGGAGGGCCAGTAGCTGGACAGCGCCGTTGTCACCATTGTCATCGGCAGGAGGGAGTGTCGCCTCTGCACATTGGCCCACGGGGTGCTGAGCAATGGCGGGGATGGTATAAAAGCTCTGCCTCTGCCAGGCTCTCCCATCCTCTGCTCTGGCCGCCTTCTCCTTGGGGAACAAGGTAAGTCCGGGAGCGCTTCTCCTCCTCGACCCCTGAGCCAGTCCCTCCACCTCAGGCGCTCCCCTCTACTGCACTCTTGCTATCTCTGTTCTCTTGCAGAGCACCATCCAAACCCACACAAAGATGTCTTGCTACGACCTGTGCCCACCAAAAACCGGCGTCGCCGTGCCCCAGCCCATCGCTGAGAGCTGCAACGAGCTGTGCGCCCGGCAGTGCCCCGACTCGTCGGCCTTCATCCAGCCGCCCCCCGTCGTCGTCACCTTCCCCGGCCCCATCCTCAGCTCCTTCCCCCAGCAAGCCGTGGTGGGCTCCTCCGGAGCACCCGCCTTTGGGGGCTCCCTGGGGCTGGGGGGCCTCTACGGTGCCGGGGCCACGCAGGGCTCAGGGGGCCTCTGCACCTTTGGCAGACCCTACGCTTCTCCCGCCTGCAGCCCTTGCGCCCTGCCCCGCTACAGCAGGAAGCTCTGGGACAACTGTGGGCCCTGCTAGACTGAGCCCCAGAAAACCCAGAGACCCTGGGCCATCTCAGCCTCACTTCTCCTCTCCTTGTCCCTCCCTTCTTCTCTCTCCATGCTGCCTCTCCTCCTCCTTGCTCCTGCCCGTCCCCAGAGGCACGAAGCCACCATCCACCCACAGGGCACTTGCTTGTCTCTCCAACAGCCACTGCCTGGCAGAAGCCTGAAGGAACAGCTCTCTTGAAGCCCACAGGGACAACCTGCCTGCCTGTGCCTTATGTGTCTTTCTCCACTGGTTGTTTGCTGCACTTACAATAAAAGAATCCTGCATCTAACCCCTCTCTCTTTGTTTTTCGTTTCACCGAGCCACGTGGTTTGCAGGGCTCCCTCGCCCTGCATGTGACCCCGCCCATCTGGGCCAGGGCAGTCTCTCTGTCCCAGCAGATCCAGGCTGAGCTGCCTTTGGGGAGACCCCACAGCCGTGGCAGCTCTGTCCACATAAGGTCCCACAGCTGAGCTCAAAGGGCCCTGCCTGAACAGACAGATCTGCTGCCTGCAGCACCTGAAGCCCTTGGGCATTTGCAGACCTCAAGCTTCCCTGGGCATGAGTGTGACTGTCCCAGGGGCTGTGAGCCACCCAGGGGCAATGCGTGTTGTGACTCCACCCCCTTCGTGCCTCCACAGCTCTGTCTGAGCCCCTGCGGGAGAAAGCAATGGGGACGCTTCCCTTTCCTCTTCCCTATCCCGTTCCCTTTCCTCTCCTCTTTCTTCTTCTTCTTTCCCTTTCTTTCTTCTTCTTCTTCTTTTTATTCTCCTTCACAGTCCACTTCCCTTTCCCCATCTTCTCGCCTGTCCTTCTGCTGTACTCTCTTATCCTTCACCTTCGCTTTCCCCATCCTTTTCTCCTTCCCCTTCTCACCCCCAACACAGGCCAACTCTGCCACAGACAGAAAATGACAGAAATAACTGCCTGATTCCTGGGGCAGGAGCCTTTGCAGGGCATCTTGTCATGCTGCCACCTCAGCAGGGTCACCCAGAGCCGGCTGCCCAGCACTGTGTCCACACAACTTTGCCTCCAAGAACAGAAATGCCACAACCTCCTGAGACAACCTGTGCCCGCGCTCGGTCACCCTCACAGTGCCAAAAGAGTTTTGCGCTTTTCAGGCAGAGCCTCCTGTGTTTCAGCTGGTGCCCATTGCCTCTTGTCCTGGCACTGGACGCCTCTGACAAGAGCCTGGACGCATCTTCTTGATGCCTTCCCTTCAGGCATCTGTGCACATTGATAAGAAACCCCCGGTCCTCCTCGGAGACAGGAGGAACAGTTGCAGAACTCTGAGACTCTCCCCGGGAGAGAGCTGCTCCCTGTCCCTTCATCATTGTTGTGGTTTAACCCCAGCTGGCACCTAAAGAGCCCAGAGCAGCTCGCTCACTCCTCCGCTGCTGGGATGGGTGAGTGAATCGGAGGGCTAAAAGTGAGAAAACTGGTGTGTCGGGATAAAGAGAGTTTAAGAAGTAAAGGAAAAGCCTTGCATGCCTGTCAAGCAAATAAGGAATTCATTTTCTACTTGGCATTAGCGGCAGGTGTTCAGCCATCTCCAGGACAGCAGGGCGGCCACACTGGCAACGGTTACGTGAGAGACAAATGCCATCACTCCCAAGATCCTCCTTCCTTCTTCTTCCCCCAGCTTTCTGTTGCTGAGCATGATGTCCTATGTCATGGAATATTGACGGTCATTTCCCAGGTGTGAGGTTAAACAGTAACTCTCATCCAGCCTCCTCTGTGCAGATGCCTGAAGATTCTCCTGTGCTTCTGCAGAGCACTGGAACCTTGTAGAGTTGATGCTGCTCCTGGGCTCAGAAGATGAAGTGATGGAGCACTGAATGCACCTACCCTGCTCCCTGCCCTCTGCCCTTTCCCCAGCTCCTGCAAGTCCCACCACAAGGCTCTCTTTCCCCTGCCTGCTGCCTGCGTCCTCCCTCCCTCTCCTAGCACTTCCCACCCTCACCTCCCTTGGGCATCTAGAACCCAGCATTTACCCTCCCACAGCTGCTGGGCACCTACCCCCGGGGTTTCCCAAGCTTGGCACAATGAGGGAGTGAGACATGACTTGGATGCAGGAAAACTTTATTGTGCCCAGAGGGGCAAGACAGGCTGTCAGGCAGACCGTGGGCAAGATCAGAGAGGCTGGTTACCACGTATTGTGGGAGGCAGAGAAATCTTCTCCAGAGCATGGCTTTCCACTCCTGATGCCCCCTTGGTGCAGCATTCCAGATCCTGAGGACTTGGCCCTGCAGCCTCACAGAGCCCTTCAAGTCCACGTCCTGCCCCATCCAACAGCTGGGAGGAGAAAGGAGGGGAGGGGAGCAGAAGGCAGGAAACGGGGGCAGGAATGGGCCGAGGGTGTGTGGCAGAGTCAGCTACCCAGGCGTTGGCTGGGGCTGCTCAGCACTGGTCAGTGCCTCGTGCCCACCATCTCAGCCCTGCATGGGGGTGGTGTTGGTGTTTGGGCTGGGGCCAGCGCCTGGGGCTGGGCTGCGTCTAGCAGGGCCCACAGGTGTCCCAGAGCTTCCTGTTGTAGCGGGGCAGGGCGCAAGGGCTGCAGGCGGGAGAAGCGTAGGGTCTGCCAAAGGTGCAGAGGCCCCCTGAGCCCAGCGTGGCCCCGGCGCCATAGAGGCCCCCCAGCCCCAGGGAGCCCCCAAAGGCGGGTGCTCCGGAGGAGCCCACCACGGCTTGCTGGGGGAAGGAGCTGAGGATGGGGCCGGGGAAGGTGACGACGACGGGGGGCGGCTGGATGAAGGCCGACGAGTCGGGGCACTGCCGGGCGCACAGCTCGTTGCAGCTCTCAGCGATGGGCTGGGGGACGGCGACGCCAGTTTTTGGTGGGCACAGGTCGTAGCAAGACATCTTTGTGTGAGAGAGCTGAGCCTGAAACACACAGCACCAACAACACATGTCGTGAATGCAGATGAGATACCCTAGCTGTGCAGTGCCCTCTTCCCAGGGCTGCCCTGAAGCTGGAAAGGCCATAGCAACCACCATGACCTCAGTGCCCACCGCTTGCCCTTAGCCCAAACAGCCCCCCTCAGTGCCCTCATCTCTACAGACCGAGGGCACACAAAGACTCCCCGAGAGCCTGGCTCTGCGAGTCACGGCCACGGGGATCCCTCCTCCTCTCGCTGTGGCTCAGCCCGCCCTGGCCGTCCAAGGCAGCTGCCACACGCCTGCTGCCCTCACAGCTCTCCTGGCCAGGGAGGCCCAAAGCTGGTCCCTGCCACAGGAGGCAGAGACACACAGGCACCCACCTTCCCTTTTCCTGAGCAGAGCGAGGCAGGAGCGATGGATGCCAGTGCTCACTGAGGGCAGAGCTTTTATGCCATGTGGCGAGTGAGGGGAGGAGCTGCTGAGTTGGGAGCAAGTGGCCTGTGACGGACGAGCCCTTGGTTCCTCCTTGTGTGGCACAGGGCTGTTGTGCTGACGCCGCTTCCTCAGTAGCCCCAACCTGCTCTATCAGCCCCTGCAATTACCCTGCTCGGGCGCTTGCCAGCTGCCATCTCACGGGCCAAATTAGCCCCGGTGTCTTTTCATTATCTCGGTGTGTAAGAGGGCACGCAGCGTGACAAAGGCTGACTGCAAGCGCCCTGCGTGCCAGAGCTCTTGCCCAAGGGCTTGGTCTCGGGGTGGATGCATGCCATCTTTGCATAGCCACTGGGAGGGTCAGGGTCCTGGCATTGACCAAGAAGGCACCTCGCAAATGCCTCCCGCATACCGGTGACCGCATGACATACGCCGTGTGGCTGTAATCTACAGAGGCGCGAGGTTACGAAATGGCACAGCAAAGGCACTCCTCTGCGGCACTGCCTGCTCAGCACGATGCATCACTCGCCAGTCCAACAGAGCCAGCCTCCCTCTGCCTGCATGCGTTGGTCATCGACCTCAGCCAGTCTGGGGCAGAAAGACCCCTCATGCTCTTCCCTCCTGAGCTGCATGGTGCAAGGATCACAGATCCCCTCCTGATCCCACACGGCACAAGCTCGTGCCAGCCCTGCCCGAGCCCCACCAGCCCATCACAGATGTCCTGGGAGCCCCGTTGCTCGTGGCCAGGGCTGAGCAGGGGCTTCCCTCGGCGTGCTGGGGAGCTGGGAGTCCTGTCTGAAGGCTCAGCTGCAGCTGCCCCTGGTGGGAATAGCCCCGCTGGGCTCGGGGACGACTCTCCTCCCAGCAGAGCCCGGCTGCGGGTACAGAGCAGAGATGTCTTCCCAGGGCAGAGCACAGGGCAGGCAGGAGCTACAGAAGCACGGCCCTCTCCTGCCGTGCGCAGCCCCCAGCAGGGAGATGCTGCTGCCACAGCAGAAAGAGCAGGAAAGGCTCTGAGGCATCGTGTGCTGCTGTGGCGAGGGGATGCTGACTCAGGGAGGGCCAGTAGCTGGACAGCGCCGTTGTCACCATTGTCATCGGCAGGAGGGAGTGTCGCCTCTGCACATTGGCCCACGGGGTGCTGAGCAATGGCGGGGATGGTATAAAAGCTCTGCCTCTGCCAGGCTCTCCCATCCTCTGCTCTGGCCGCCTTCTCCTTGGGGAACAAGGTAAGTCCGGGAGCGCTTCTCCTCCTCGACCCCTGAGCCAGTCCCTCCACCTCAGGCGCTCCCCTCTACTGCACTCTTGCTATCTCTGTTCTCTTGCAGAGCACCATCCAAACCCACACAAAGATGTCTTGCTACGACCTGTGCCCACCAAAAACCGGCATCGCCGTCCCCCAGCCCATCGCTGAGAGCTGCAACGAGCTGTGCGCCCGGCAGTGCCCCGACTCGTCGGCCTTCATCCAGCCGCCCCCCGTCGTCGTCACCTTCCCCGGCCCCATCCTCAGCTCCTTCCCCCAGCAAGCCGTGGTGGGCTCCTCCGGAGCACCCGCCTTTGGGGGCTCCCTGGGGCTGGGGGGCCTCTACGGTGCCGGGGCCACGCAGGGCTCAGGGGGCCTCTGCACCTTTGGCAGACCCTACGCTTCTCCCGCCTGCAGCCCTTGCGCCCTGCCCCGCTACAGCAGGAAGCTCTGGGACAACTGTGGGCCCTGCTAGACTGAGCCCCAGAAAACCCAGAGACCCTGGGCCATCTCAGCCTCACTTCTCCTCTCCTTGTCCCTCCCTTCTTCTCTCTCCATGCTGCCTCTCCTCCTCCTTGCTCCTGCCCGTCCCCAGAGGCACGAAGCCACCATCCACCCACAGGGCACTTGCTTGTCTCTCCAACAGCCACTGCCTGGCAGAAGCCTGAAGGAACAGCTCTCTTGAAGCCCACAGGGACAACCTGCCTGCCTGTGCCTTATGTGTCTTTCTCCACTGGTTGTTTGCTGCACTTACAATAAAAGAATCCTGCATCTAACCCCTCTCTCTTTGTTTTTCGTTTCACCGAGCCACGTGGTTTGCAGGGCTCCCTCGCCCTGCATGTGACCCCGCCCATCTGGGCCAGGGCAGTCTCTCTGTCCCAGCAGATCCAGGCTGAGCTGCCTTTGGGGAGACCCCACAGCCGTGGCAGCTCTGTCCACATAAGGTCCCACAGCTGAGCTCAAAGGGCCCTGCCTGAACAGACAGATCTGCTGCCTGCAGCACCTGAAGCCCTTGGGCATTTGCAGACCTCAAGCTTCCCTGGGCATGAGTGTGACTGCCCCAGGGGCTGTGAGCCACCCAGGGGCAATGCGTGTTGTGACTCCACCCCCTTCGTGCCTCCACAGCTCTGTCTGAGCCCCTGCGGGAGAAAGCAATGGGGACGCTTCCCTTTCCTCTTCCCTATCCCGTTCCCTTTCCTCTCCTCTTTCTTCTTCTTCTTTCCCTTTCTTTCTTCTTCTTCTTCTTTTTATTCTCCTTCACAGTCCACTTCCCTTTCCCCATCTTCTCGCCTGTCCTTCTGCTGTACTCTCTTATCCTTCACCTTCGCTTTCCCCATCCTTTTCTCCTTCCCCTTCTCACCCCCAACACAGGCCAACTCTGCCACAGACAGAAAATGACAGAAATAACTGCCTGATTCCTGGGGCAGGAGCCTTTGCAGGGCATCTTGTCATGCTGCCACCTCAGCAGGGTCACCCAGAGCCGGCTGCCCAGCACTGTGTCCACACAACTTTGTCTCCAAGAACAGAAATGCCACAACCTCCTGAGACAACCTGTGCCCGCGCTCGGTCACCCTCACAGTGCCAAAAGAGTTTTGCGCTTTTCAGGCAGAGCCTCCTGTGTTTCAGCTGGTGCCCATTGCCTCTTGTCCTGGCACTGGACGCCTCTGACAAGAGCCTGGACGCATCTTCTTGATGCCTTCCCTTCAGGCATCTGTGCACATTGATAAGAAACCCCCGGTCCTCCTCGGAGACAGGAGGAACAGTTGCAGAACTCTGAGACTCTCCCCGGGAGAGAGCTGCTCCCTGTCCCTTCATCATTGTTGTGGTTTAACCCCAGCTGGCACCTAAAGAGCCCAGAGCAGCTCGCTCACTCCTCCGCTGCTGGGATGGGTGAGTGAATCGGAGGGCTAAAAGTGAGAAAACTGGTGTGTCGGGATAAAGAGAGCTTAAGAAGTAAAGGAAAAGCCTTGCATGCCTGTCAAGCAAATAAGGAATTCATTTTCTACTTGGCATTAGCGGCAGGTGTTCAGCCATCTCCAGGACAGCAGGGCGGCCACACTGGCAACGGTTACGTGAGAGACAAATGCCATCACTCCCAAGATCCTCCTTCCTTCTTCTTCCCCCAGCTTTCTGTTGCTGAGCATGATGTCCTATGTCATGGAATATTGACGGTCATTTCCCAGGTGTGAGGTTAAACAGTAGCTCTCATCCAGCCTCCTCTGTGCAGATGCCTGAAGATTCTCCCATGCTTCTGCAGAGCACTGGAACCTTGTAGAGTTGGTGCTGCTCCTGGGCTCAGAAGATGAAGTGATGGAGCACTGAATGCACCTACCCTGCTCCCTGCCCTCTGCCCTTTCCCCAGCTCCTGCAAGTCCCACCACAAGGCTCTCTTTCCCCTGCCTGCTGCCTGCGTCCTCCCTCCCTCTCCTAGCACTTCCCACCCTCACCTCCCTTGGGCATCTAGAACCCAGCATTTACCCTCCCACAGCTGCTGGGCACCTACCCCCGGGGTTTCCCAAGCTTGGCACAATGAGGGAGTGAGACATGACTTGGATGCAGGAAAACTTTATTGTGCCCAGAGGGGCAAGACAGGCTGTCAGGCAGACCGTGGGCAAGATCAGAGAGGCTGGTTACCACGTATTGTGGGAGGCAGAGAAATCTTCTCCAGAGCATGGCTTTCCACTCCAGATGCCCCCTTGGTGCAGCATTCCAGATCCTGAGGACTTGGCCCTGCAGCCTCACAGAGCCCTTCAAGTCCACGTCCTGCCCCATCCAACAGCTGGGAGGAGAAAGGAGGGGAGGGGAGCAGAAGGCAGGAAACGGGGGCAGGAATGGGCCGAGGGTGTGTGGCAGAGTCAGCTACCCAGGCGTTGGCTGGGGCTGCTCAGCACTGGTCAGTGCCTCGTGCCCACCATCTCAGCCCTGCATGGGGGTGGTGTTGGTGTTTGGGCTGGGGCCAGCGCCTGGGGCTGGGCTGCGTCTAGCAGGGCCCACAGGTGTCCCAGAGCTTCCTGCTGTAGCGGGGCAGGGCGCAAGGGCTGCAGGCGGGAGAAGCGTAGGGTCTGCCAAAGGTGCAGAGGCCCCCTGAGCCCAGCGTGGCCCCGGCGCCATAGAGGCCCCCCAGCCCCAGGGAGCCCCCAAAGGCGGGTGCTCCGGAGGAGCCCACCACGGCTTGCTGGGGGAAGGAGCTGAGGATGGGGCCGGGGAAGGTGACGACGACGGGGGGCGGCTGGATGAAGGCCGACGAGTCGGGGCACTGCCGGGCGCACAGCTCGTTGCAGCTCTCAGCGATGGGCTGGGGGACGGCGACGCCAGTTTTTGGTGGGCACAGGTCGTAGCAAGACATCTTTGTGTGAGAGAGCTGAGCCTGAAACACACAGCACCAACAACACATGTCGTGAATGCAGATGAGATACCCTAGCTGTGCAGTGCCCTCTTCCCAGGGCTGCCCTGAAGCTGGAAAGGCCATAGCAACCACCATGACCTCAGTGCCCACCGCTTGCCCTTAGCCCAAACAGCCCCCCTCAGTGCCCTCATCTCTACAGACCGAGGGCACACAAAGACTCCCCGAGAGCCTGGCTCTGCGAGTCACGGCCACGGGGATCCCTCCTCCTCTCGCTGTGGCTCAGCCCGCCCTGGCCGTCCAAGGCAGCTGCCACACGCCTGCTGCCCTCACAGCTCTCCTGGCCAGGGAGGCCCAAAGCTGGTCCCTGCCACAGGAGGCAGAGACACACAGGCACCCACCTTCCCTTTTCCTGAGCAGAGCGAGGCAGGAGCGATGGATGCCAGTGCTCACTGAGGGCAGAGCTTTTATGCCATGTGGCGAGTGAGGGGAGGAGCTGCTGAGTTGGGAGCAAGTGGCCTGTGACGGACGAGCCCTTGGTTCCTCCTTGTGTGGCACAGGGCTGTTGTGCTGACGCCGCTTCCTCAGTAGCCCCAACCTGCTCTATCAGCCCCTGCAATTACCCTGCTCGGGCGCTTGCCAGCTGCCATCTCACGGGCCAAATTAGCCCCGGTGTCTTTTCATTATCTCGGTGTGTAAGAGGGCACGCAGCGTGACAAAGGCTGACTGCAAGCGCCCTGCGTGCCAGAGCTCTTGCCCAAGGGCTTGGTCTCGGGGTGGATGCATGCCATCTTTGCATAGCCACTGGGAGGGTCAGGGTCCTGGCATTGACCAAGAAGGCACCTCGCAAATGCCTCCCGCATACCGGTGACCGCATGACATACGCCGTGTGGCTGTAATCTACAGAGGCGCGAGGTTACGAAATGGCACAGCAAAGGCACTCCTCTGCGGCACTGCCTGCTCAGCACGATGCATCACTCGCCAGTCCAACAGAGCCAGCCTCCCTCTGCCTGCATGCGTTGGTCATCGACCTCAGCCAGTCTGGGGCAGAAAGACCCCTCATGCTCTTCCCTCCTGAGCTGCATGGTGCAAGGATCACAGATCCCCTCCTGATCCCACACGGCACAAGCTCGTGCCAGCCCTGCCCGAGCCCCACCAGCCCATCACAGATGTCCTGGGAGCCCCGTTGCTCGTGGCCAGGGCTGAGCAGGGGCTTCCCTCGGCGTGCTGGGGAGCTGGGAGTCCTGTCTGAAGGCTCAGCTGCAGCTGCCCCTGGTGGGAATAGCCCCGCTGGGCTCGGGGACGACTCTCCTCCCAGCAGAGCCCGGCTGCGGGTACAGAGCAGAGATGTCTTCCCAGGGCAGAGCACAGGGCAGGCAGGAGCTACAGAAGCACGGCCCTCTCCTGCCGTGCGCAGCCCCCAGCAGGGAGATGCTGCTGCCACAGCAGAAAGAGCAGGAAAGGCTCTGAGGCATCGTGTGCTGCTGTGGCGAGGGGATGCTGACTCAGGGAGGGCCAGTAGCTGGACAGCGCCGTTGTCACCATTGTCATCGGCAGGAGGGAGTGTCGCCTCTGCACATTGGCCCACGGGGTGCTGAGCAATGGCGGGGATGGTATAAAAGCTCTGCCTCTGCCAGGCTCTCCCATCCTCTGCTCTGGCCGCCTTCTCCTTGGGGAACAAGGTAAGTCCGGGAGCGCTTCTCCTCCTCGACCCCTGAGCCAGTCCCTCCACCTCAGGCGCTCCCCTCTACTGCACTCTTGCTATCTCTGTTCTCTTGCAGAGCACCATCCAAACCCACACAAAGATGTCTTGCTACGACCTGTGCCCACCAAAAACCGGCGTCGCCGTGCCCCAGCCCATCGCTGAGAGCTGCAACGAGCTGTGCGCCCGGCAGTGCCCCGACTCGTCGGCCTTCATCCAGCCGCCCCCCGTCGTCGTCACCTTCCCCGGCCCCATCCTCAGCTCCTTCCCCCAGCAAGCCGTGGTGGGCTCCTCCGGAGCACCCGCCTTTGGGGGCTCCCTGGGGCTGGGGGGCCTCTACGGTGCCGGGGCCACGCAGGGCTCAGGGGGCCTCTGCACCTTTGGCAGACCCTACGCTTCTCCCGCCTGCAGCCCTTGCGCCCTGCCCCGCTACAGCAGGAAGCTCTGGGACAACTGTGGGCCCTGCTAGACTGAGCCCCAGAAAACCCAGAGACCCTGGGCCATCTCAGCCTCACTTCTCCTCTCCTTGTCCCTCCCTTCTTCTCTCTCCATGCTGCCTCTCCTCCTCCTTGCTCCTGCCCGTCCCCAGAGGCACGAAGCCACCATCCACCCACAGGGCACTTGCTTGTCTCTCCAACAGCCACTGCCTGGCAGAAGCCTGAAGGAACAGCTCTCTTGAAGCCCACAGGGACAACCTGCCTGCCTGTGCCTTATGTGTCTTTCTCCACTGGTTGTTTGCTGCACTTACAATAAAAGAATCCTGCATCTAACCCCTCTCTCTTTGTTTTTCGTTTCACCGAGCCACGTGGTTTGCAGGGCTCCCTCGCCCTGCATGTGACCCCGCCCATCTGGGCCAGGGCAGTCTCTCTGTCCCAGCAGATCCAGGCTGAGCTGCCTTTGGGGAGACCCCACAGCCGTGGCAGCTCTGTCCACATAAGGTCCCACAGCTGAGCTCAAAGGGCCCTGCCTGAACAGACAGATCTGCTGCCTGCAGCACCTGAAGCCCTTGGGCATTTGCAGACCTCAAGCTTCCCTGGGCATGAGTGTGACTGCCCCAGGGGCTGTGAGCCACCCAGGGGCAATGCGTGTTGTGACTCCACCCCCTTCGTGCCTCCACAGCTCTGTCTGAGCCCCTGCGGGAGAAAGCAATGGGGACGCTTCCCTTTCCTCTTCCCTATCCCGTTCCCTTTCCTCTCCTCTTTCTTCTTCTTCTTTCCCTTTCTTTCTTCTTCTTCTTCTTTTTATTCTCCTTCACAGTCCACTTCCCTTTCCCCATCTTCTCGCCTGTCCTTCTGCTGTACTCTCTTATCCTTCACCTTCGCTTTCCCCATCCTTTTCTCCTTCCCCTTCTCACCCCCAACACAGGCCAACTCTGCCACAGACAGAAAATGACAGAAATAACTGCCTGATTCCTGGGGCAGGAGCCTTTGCAGGGCATCTTGTCATGCTACCACCTCAGCAGGGTCACCCAGAGCCGGCTGCCCAGCACTGTGTCCACACAACTTTGTCTCCAAGAACAGAAATGCCACAACCTCCTGAGACAACCTGTGCCCGCGCTCGGTCACCCTCACAGTGCCAAAAGAGTTTTGCGCTTTTCAGGCAGAGCCTCCTGTGTTTCAGCTGGTGCCCATTGCCTCTTGTCCTGGCACTGGACGCCTCTGACAAGAGCCTGGACGCATCTTCTTGATGCCTTCCCTTCAGGCATCTGTGCACATTGATAAGAAACCCCCGGTCCTCCTCGGAGACAGGAGGAACAGTTGCAGAACTCTGAGACTCTCCCCGGGAGAGAGCTGCTCCCTGTCCCTTCATCATTGTTGTGGTTTAACCCCAGCTGGCACCTAAAGAGCCCAGAGCAGCTCGCTCACTCCTCCGCTGCTGGGATGGGTGAGTGAATCGGAGGGCTAAAAGTGAGAAAACTGGTGTGTCGGGATAAAGAGAGCTTAAGAAGTTAAAGGAAAAGCCTTGCATGCCTGTCAAGCAAATAAGGAATTCATTTTCTACTTGGCATTAGCGGCAGGTGTTCAGCCATCTCCAGGACAGCAGGGCGCCACACTGGCAACGGTTACGTGAGAGACAAATGCCATCACTCCCAAGATCCTCCTTCCTTCTTCTTCCCCCAGCTTTCTGTTGCTGAGCATGATGTCCTATGTCATGAATATTGACGGTCATTTCCAGGTGTGAGGTTAAACAGTAGCTCTCATCCAGCCTCCTCTGTGCAGATGCCTGAAGATTCTCCCGTGCTTCTGCAGAGCACTGGAACCTTGTAGAGTTGGTGCTGCTCCTGGGCTCAGAAGATGAAGTGATGGAGCACTGAATGCACCTACCCTGCTCCCTGCCCTCTGCCCTTTCCCCAGCTCCTGCAAGTCCCACCACAAGGCTCTCTTTCCCCTGCCTGCTGCCTGCGTCCTCCCTCCCTCTCCTAGCACTTCCCACCCTCACCTCCCTTGGGCATCTAGAACCCAGCATTTACCCTCCCACAGCTGCTGGGCACCTACCCCCGGGGTTTCCCAAGCTTGGCACAATGAGGGAGTGAGACATGACTTGATGCAGGAAAACTTTATTGTGCCCAGAGGGGCAAGACAGGCTGTCAGGCAGACCGTGGGCAAGATCAGAGAGGCTGGTTACCACGTATTGTGGAGCAGAGAAATCTTCTCCAGAGCATGGCTTTCCACTCAGATGCCCCCTTGGTGCAGCATTCCAGATCCTGAGGACTTGGCCCTGCAGCCTCACAGAGCCCTTCAAGTCCACGTCCTGCCCCATCCAACAGCTGGGAGGAGAAAGGAGGGGAGGGGAGCAGAAGGCAGGAAACGGGGGCAGGAATGGGCCGAGGGTGTGTGGCAGAGTCAGCTACCCAGGCGTTGGCTGGGGGCTGCTCAGCACTGGTCAGTGCCTCGTGCCCACCATCTCAGCCCTGCATGGGGGTGGTGTTGGTGTTTGGGCTGGGGCCAGCCTGGGGCTGGGCTGCGTCTAGCAGGGCCCACAGGTGTCCCAGAGCTTCCTGCTGTAGCGGGGCAGGGCGCAAGGGCTGCAGGCGGGAGAAGCGTAGGGTCTGCCAAAGGTGCAGAGGCCCCCTGAGCCCAGCGTGGCCCCGGCGCCATAGAGGCCCCCCAGCCCCAGGAGCCCCCAAAGGCGGGTGCTCCGGAGGAGCCCACCACGGCTTGCTGGGGGAAGGAGCTGAGGATGGGGCCGGGGAAGGTGACGACGACGGGGGGCGGCTGGATGAAGGCCGACGAGTCGGGGCACTGCCGGGCGCACAGCTCGTTGCAGCTCTCAGCGATGGGCTGGGGGACGGCGACGCCAGTTTTTGGTGGGCACAGGTCGTAGCAAGACATCTTTGTGTGAGAGAGCTGAGCCTGAAACACACAGCACCAACAACACATGTCGTGAATGCAGATGAGATACCCTAGCTGTGCAGTGCCCTCTTCCCAGGGCTGCCCTGAAGCTGGAAAGGCCATAGCAACCACCATGACCTCAGTGCCCACCGCTTGCCCTTAGCCCAAACAGCCCCCCTCAGTGCCCTCATCTCTACAGACCGAGGGCACACAAAGACTCCCCGAGAGCCTGGCTCTGCGAGTCACGGCCACGGGGATCCCTCCTCCTCTCGCTGTGGCTCAGCCCGCCCTGGCCGTCCAAGGCAGCTGCCACACGCCTGCTGCCCTCACAGCTCTCCTGGCAGGGAGGCCCAAAGCTGGTCCCTGCCACAGGAGGCAGAGACACACAGGCACCCACCTTCCCTTTTCCTGAGCAGAGCGAGGGCAGGAGCGATGGATGCCAGTGCTCACTGAGGGCAGAGCTTTTATGCCATGTGGCGAGTGAGGGGAGGAGCTGCTGAGTTGGGAGCAAGTGGCCTGTGACGGACGAGCCCTTGGTTCCTCCTTGTGTGGCACAGGGCTGTTGTGCTGACGCCGCTTCCTCAGTAGCCCCAACCTGCTCTATCAGCCCCTGCAATTACCCTGCTCGGGCGCTTGCCAGCTGCCATCTCACGGGCCAAATTAGCCCCGGTGTCTTTTCATTATCTCGGTGTGTAAGAGGGCACGCAGCGTGACAAAGGCTGACTGCAAGCGCCCTGCGTGCCAGAGCTCTTGCCCAAGGGCTTGGTCTCGGGGTGGATGCATGCCATCTTTGCATAGCCACTGGGAGGGTCAGGGTCCTGGCATTGACCAAGAAGGCACCTCGCAAATGCCTCCCGCATACCGGTGACCGCATGACATACGCCGTGTGGCTGTAATCTACAGAGGCGCGAGGTTACGAAATGGCACAGCAAAGGCACTCCTCTGCGGCACTGCCTGCTCAGCACGATGCATCACTCGCCAGTCCAACAGAGCCAGCCTCCCTCTGCCTGCATGCGTTGGTCATCGACCTCAGCCAGTCTGGGGCAGAAAGACCCCTCATGCTCTTCCCTCCTGAGCTGCATGGTGCAAGGATCACAGATCCCCTCCTGATCCCACACGGCACAAGCTCGTGCCAGCCCTGCCCGAGCCCCACCAGCCCATCACAGATGTCCTGGGAGCCCCGTTGCTCGTGGCCAGGGCTGAGCAGGGGCTTCCCTCGCGTGCTGGGGAGCTGGGAGTCCTGTCTGAAGGCTCAGCTGCAGCTGCCCCTGGTGGGAATAGCCCCCGCTGGGCTCGGGGACGACTCTCCTCCCAGCAGAGCCCGGCTGCGGGTACAGAGCAGAGATGTCTTCCCAGGGCAGAGCACAGGGCAGGCAGGAGCTACAGAAGCACGGCCCTCTCCTGCCGTGCGCAGCCCCCAGCAGGGAGATGCTGCTGCCACAGCAGAAAGAGCAGGAAAGGCTCTGAGGCATCGTGTGCTGCTGTGGCGAGGGGATGCTGACTCAGGGAGGGCCAGTAGCTGGACAGCGCCGTTGTCACCATTGTCATCGGCAGGAGGGAGTGTCGCCTCTGCACATTGGCCCACGGGGTGCTGAGCAATGGCGGGGATGGTATAAAAGCTCTGCCTCTGCCAGGCTCTCCCATCCTCTGCTCTGGCCGCCTTCTCCTTGGGAACAAGGTAAGTCCGGGAGCGCTTCTCCTCCTCGACCCCTGAGCCAGTCCCTCCACCTCAGGCGCTCCCCTCTACTGCACTCTTGCTATCTCTGTTCTCTTGCAGAGCACCATCCAAACCCACACAAAGATGTCTTGCTACGACCTGTGCCCACCAAAAACCGGCGTCGCCGTGCCCCAGCCCATCGCTGAGAGCTGCAACGAGCTGTGCGCCGGCAGTGCCCCGACTCGTCGGCCTTCATCCAGCCGCCCCCCGTCGTCGTCACCTTCCCCGGCCCCATCCTCAGCTCCTTCCCCCAGCAAGCCGTGGTGGGCTCCTCCGGAGCACCCGCCTTTGGGGGGCTCCCTGGGGCTGGGGGGCCTCTACGGTGCCGGGGCCACGCAGGGCTCAGGGGGCCTCTGCACCTTTGGCAGACCCTACGCTTCTCCCGCCTGCAGCCCTTGCGCCCTGCCCCGCTACAGCAGGAAGCTCTGGGACAACTGTGGGCCCTGCTAGACTGAGCCCCAGAAAACCCAGAGACCCTGGGCCATCTCAGCCTCACTTCTCCTCTCCTTGTCCCTCCCTTCTTCTCTCTCCATGCTGCCTCTCCTCCTCCTTGCTCCTGCCCGTCCCCAGAGGCACGAAGCCACCATCCACCCACAGGGCACTTGCTTGTCTCTCCAACAGCCACTGCCTGGCAGAAGCCTGAAGGAACAGCTCTCTTGAAGCCCACAGGGACAACCTGCCTGCCTGTGCCTTATGTGTCTTTCTCCACTGGTTGTTTGCTGCACTTACAATAAAAGAATCCTGCATCTAACCCCTCTCTCTTTGTTTTTCGTTTCACCGAGCCACGTGGTTTGCAGGGCTCCCTCGCCCTGCATGTGACCCCGCCCATCTGGGCCAGGGCAGTCTCTCTGTCCCAGCAGATCCAGGCTGAGCTGCCTTTGGGGAGACCCCACAGCCGTGGCAGCTCTGTCCACATAAGGTCCCACAGCTGAGCTCAAAGGGCCCTGCCTGAACAGACAGATCTGCTGCCTGCAGCACCTGAAGCCCTTGGGCATTTGCAGACCTCAAGCTTCCCTGGGCATGAGTGTGACTGCCCCAGGGGCTGTGAGCCACCCAGGGGCAATGCGTGTTGTGACTCCACCCCCTTCGTGCCTCCACAGCTCTGTCTGAGCCCCTGCGGGAGAAAGCAATGGGGACGCTTCCCTTTCCTCTTCCCTATCCCGTTCCCTTTCCTCTCCTCTTTCTTCTTCTTCTTTCCCTTTCTTTCTTCTTCTTCTTCTTTTTATTCTCCTTCACAGTCCACTTCCCTTTCCCCATCTTCTCGCCTGTCCTTCTGCTGTACTCTCTTATCCTTCACCTTCGCTTTCCCCATCCTTTTCTCCTTCCCCTTCTCACCCCCAACACAGGCCAACTCTGCCACAGACAGAAAATGACAGAAATAACTGCCTGATTCCTGGGGCAGGAGCCTTTGCAGGGCATCTTGTCATGCTGCCACCTCAGCAGGGTCACCCAGAGCCGGCTGCCCAGCACTGTGTCCACACAACTTTGTCTCCAAGAACAGAAATGCCACAACCTCCTGAGACAACCTGTGCCCGCGCTCGGTCACCCTCACAGTGCCAAAAGAGTTTTGCGCTTTTCAGGCAGAGCCTCCTGTGTTTCAGCTGGTGCCCATTGCCTCTTGTCCTGGCACTGGACGCCTCTGACAAGAGCCTGGACGCATCTTCTTGATGCCTTCCCTTCAGGCATCTGTGCACATTGATAAGAAACCCCCGGTCCTCCTCGGAGACAGGAGGAACAGTTGCAGAACTCTGAGACTCTCCCCGGGAGAGAGCTGCTCCCTGTCCCTTCATCATTGTTGTGGTTTAACCCCAGCTGGCACCTAAAGAGCCAGAGCAGCTCGCTCACTCCTCCGCTGCTGGGATGGGTGAGTGAATCGGAGGGCTAAAAGTGAGAAAACTGGTGTGTCGGGATAAAGAGAGCTTAAGAAGTAAAGGAAAAGCCTTGCATGCCTGTCAAGCAAATAAGGAATTCATTTTCTACTTGGCATTAGCGGCAGGTGTTCAGCCATCTCCAGGACAGCAGGGCGGCCACACTGGCAACGGTTACGTGAGAGACAAATGCCATCACTCCCAAGATCCTCCTTCCTTCTTCTTCCCCCAGCTTTCTGTTGCTGAGCATGATGTCCTATGTCATGGAATATTGACGGTCATTTCCCAGGTGTGAGGTTAAACAGTAGCTCTCATCCAGCCTCCTCTGTGCAGATGCCTGAAGATTCTCCTGTGCTTCTGCAGAGCACTGGAACCTTGTAGAGTTGGTGCTGCTCCTGGGCTCAGAAGATGAAGTGATGGAGCACTGAATGCACCTACCCTGCTCCCTGCCCTCTGCCCTTTCCCCAGCTCCTGCAAGTCCCACCACAAGGCTCTCTTTCCCCTGCCTGCTGCCTGCGTCCTCCCTCCCTCTCCTAGCACTTCCCACCCTCACCTCCCTTGGGCATCTAGAACCCAGCATTTACCCTCCCACAGCTGCTGGGCACCTACCCCCGGGGTTTCCCAAGCTTGGCACAATGAGGGAGTGAGACATGACTTGGATGCAGGAAAACTTTATTGTGCCCAGAGGGGCAAGACAGGCTGTCAGGCAGACCGTGGGCAAGATCAGAGAGGCTGGTTACCACGTATTGTGGGAGGCAGAGAAATCTTCTCCAGAGCATGGCTTTCCACTCCAGATGCCCCCTTGGTGCAGCATTCCAGATCCTGAGGACTTGGCCCTGCAGCCTCACAGAGCCCTTCAAGTCCACGTCCTGCCCCATCCAACAGCTGGGAGGAGAAAGGAGGGGAGGGGAGCAGAAGGCAGGAAACGGGGGCAGGAATGGGCCGAGGGTGTGTGGCAGAGTCAGCTACCCAGGCGTTGGCTGGGGCTGCTCAGCACTGGTCAGTGCCTCGTGCCCACCATCTCAGCCCTGCATGGGGGTGGTGTTGGTGTTTGGGCTGGGGCCAGCGCCTGGGGCTGGGCTGCGTCTAGCAGGGCCCACAGGTGTCCCAGAGCTTCCTGCTGTAGCGGGGCAGGGCGCAAGGGCTGCAGGCGGGAGAAGCGTAGGGTCTGCCAAAGGTGCAGAGGCCCCCTGAGCCCAGCGTGGCCCCGGCGCCATAGAGGCCCCCCAGCCCCAGGGAGCCCCCAAAGGCGGGTGCTCCGGAGGAGCCCACCACGGCTTGCTGGGGAAGGAGCTGAGGATGGGGCCGGGGAAGGTGACGACGACGGGGGGCGGCTGGATGAAGGCCGACGAGTCGGGGCACTGCCGGGCGCACAGCTCGTTGCAGCTCTCAGCGATGGGCTGGGGGACGGCGACGCCAGTTTTTGGTGGGCACAGGTCGTAGCAAGACATCTTTGTGTGAGAGAGCTGAGCCTGAAACACACAGCACCAACAACACATGTCGTGAATGCAGATGAGATACCCTAGCTGTGCAGTGCCCTCTTCCCAGGGCTGCCCTGAAGCTGGAAAGGCCATAGCAACCACCATGACCTCAGTGCCCACCGCTTGCCCTTAGCCCAAACAGCCCCCCTCAGTGCCCTCATCTCTACAGACCGAGGGCACACAAAGACTCCCCGAGAGCCTGGCTCTGCGAGTCACGGCCACGGGGATCCCTCCTCCTCTCGCTGTGGCTCAGCCCGCCCTGGCCGTCCAAGGCAGCTGCCACACGCCTGCTGCCCTCACAGCTCTCCTGGCCAGGGAGGCCCAAAGCTGGTCCCTGCCACAGGAGGCAGAGACACACAGGCACCCACCTTCCCTTTTCCTGAGCAGAGCGAGGCAGGAGCGATGGATGCCAGTGCTCACTGAGGGCAGAGCTTTTATGCCATGTGGCGAGTGAGGGGAGGAGCTGCTGAGTTGGGAGCAAGTGGCCTGTGACGGACGAGCCCTTGGTTCCTCCTTGTGTGGCACAGGGCTGTTGTGCTGACGCCGCTTCCTCAGTAGCCCCAACCTGCTCTATCAGCCCCTGCAATTACCCTGCTCGGGCGCTTGCCAGCTGCCATCTCACGGGCCAAATTAGCCCCGGTGTCTTTTCATTATCTCGGTGTGTAAGAGGGCACGCAGCGTGACAAAGGCTGACTGCAAGCGCCCTGCGTGCCAGAGCTCTTGCCCAAGGGCTTGGTCTCGGGGTGGATGCATGCCATCTTTGCATAGCCACTGGGAGGGTCAGGGTCCTGGCATTGACCAAGAAGGCACCTCGCAAATGCCTCCCGCATACCGGTGACCGCATGACATACGCCGTGTGGCTGTAATCTACAGAGGCGCGAGGTTACGAAATGGCACAGCAAAGGCACTCCTCTGCGGCACTGCCTGCTCAGCACGATGCATCACTCGCCAGTCCAACAGAGCCAGCCTCCCTCTGCCTGCATGCGTTGGTCATCGACCTCAGCCAGTCTGGGGCAGAAAGACCCCTCATGCTCTTCCCTCCTGAGCTGCATGGTGCAAGGATCACAGATCCCCTCCTGATCCCACACGGCACAAGCTCGTGCCAGCCCTGCCCGAGCCCCACCAGCCCATCACAGATGTCCTGGGAGCCCCATTGCTCGTGGCCAGGGCTGAGCAGGGGCTTCCCTCGGCGTGCTGGGGAGCTGGGAGTCCTGTCTGAAGGCTCAGCTGCAGCTGCCCCTGGTGGGAATAGCCCCGCTGGGCTCGGGGACGACTCTCCTCCCAGCAGAGCCCGGCTGCGGGTACAGAGCAGAGATGTCTTCCCAGGGCAGAGCACAGGGCAGGCAGGAGCTACAGAAGCACGGCCCTCTCCTGCCGTGCGCAGCCCCCAGCAGGGAGATGCTGCTGCCACAGCAGAAAGAGCAGGAAAGGCTCTGAGGCATCGTGTGCTGCTGTGGCGAGGGGATGCTGACTCAGGGAGGGCCAGTAGCTGGACAGCGCCGTTGTCACCATTGTCATCGGCAGGAGGGAGTGTCGCCTCTGCACATTGGCCCACGGGGTGCTGAGCAATGGCGGGGATGGTATAAAAGCTCTGCCTCTGCCAGGCTCTCCCATCCTCTGCTCTGGCCGCCTTCTCCTTGGGGAACAAGGTAAGTCCGGGAGCGCTTCTCCTCCTCGACCCCTGAGCCAGTCCCTCCACCTCAGGCGCTCCCCTCTACTGCACTCTTGCTATCTCTGTTCTCTTGCAGAGCACCATCCAAACCCACACAAAGATGTCTTGCTACGACCTGTGCCCACCAAAAACCGGCGTCGCCGTGCCCCAGCCCATCGCTGAGAGCTGCAACGAGCTGTGCGCCCGGCAGTGCCCCGACTCGTCGGCCTTCATCCAGCCACCCCCCGTCGTCGTCACCTTCCCCGGCCCCATCCTCAGCTCCTTCCCCCAGCAAGCCGTGGTGGGCTCCTCCGGAGCACCCGCCTTTGGGGGCTCCCTGGGGCTGGGGGGCCTCTACGGTGCCGGGGCCACGCAGGGCTCAGGGGGCCTCTGCACCTTTGGCAGACCCTACGCTTCTCCCGCCTGCAGCCCTTGCGCCCTGCCCCGCTACAGCAGGAAGCTCTGGGACAACTGTGGGCCCTGCTAGACTGAGCCCCAGAAAACCCAGAGACCCTGGGCCATCTCAGCCTCACTTCTCCTCTCCTTGTCCCTCCCTTCTTCTCTCTCCATGCTGCCTCTCCTCCTCCTTGCTCCTGCCCGTCCCCAGAGGCACGAAGCCACCATCCACCCACAGGGCACTTGCTTGTCTCTCCAACAGCCACTGCCTGGCAGAAGCCTGAAGGAACAGCTCTCTTGAAGCCCACAGGGACAACCTGCCTGCCTGTGCCTTATGTGTCTTTCTCCACTGGTTGTTTGCTGCACTTACAATAAAAGAATCCTGCATCTAACCCCTCTCTCTTTGTTTTTCGTTTCACCGAGCCACGTGGTTTGCAGGGCTCCCTCGCCCTGCATGTGACCCCGCCCATCTGGGCCAGGGCAGTCTCTCTGTCCCAGCAGATCCAGGCTGAGCTGCCTTTGGGGAGACCCCACAGCCGTGGCAGCTCTGTCCACATAAGGTCCCACAGCTGAGCTCAAAGGGCCCTGCCTGAACAGACAGATCTGCTGCCTGCAGCACCTGAAGCCCTTGGGCATTTGCAGACCTCAAGCTTCCCTGGGCATGAGTGTGACTGCCCCAGGGGCTGTGAGCCACCCAGGGGCAATGCGTGTTGTGACTCCACCCCCTTCGTGCCTCCACAGCTCTGTCTGAGCCCCTGCGGGAGAAAGCAATGGGGACGCTTCCCTTTCCTCTTCCCTATCCCGTTCCCTTTCCTCTCCTCTTTCTTCTTCTTCTTTCCCTTTCTTTCTTCTTCTTCTTCTTTTTATTCTCCTTCACAGTCCACTTCCCTTTCCCCATCTTCTCGCCTGTCCTTCTGCTGTACTCTCTTATCCTTCACCTTCGCTTTCCCCATCCTTTTCTCCTTCCCCTTCTCACCCCCAACACAGGCCAACTCTGCCACAGACAGAAAATGACAGAAATAACTGCCTGATTCCTGGGGCAGGAGCCTTTGCAGGGCATCTTGTCATGCTGCCACCTCAGCAGGGTCACCCAGAGCCGGCTGCCCAGCACTGTGTCCACACAACTTTGCCTCCAAGAACAGAAATGCCACAACCTCCTGAGACAACCTGTGCCCGCGCTCGGTCGCCCTCACAGTGCCAAAAGAGTTTTGCGCTTTTCAGGCAGAGCCTCCTGTGTTTCAGCTGGTGCCCATTGCCTCTTGTCCTGGCACTGGACGCCTCTGACAAGAGCCTGGACGCATCTTCTTGATGCCTTCCCTTCAGGCATCTGTGCACATTGATAAGAAACCCCCGGTCCTCCTCGGAGACAGGAGGAACAGTTGCAGAACTCTGAGACTCTCCCCGGGAGAGAGCTGCTCCCTGTCCCTTCATCATTGTTGTGGTTTAACCCCAGCTGGCACCTAAAGAGCCCAGAGCAGCTCGCTCACTCCTCCGCTGCTGGGATGGGTGAGTGAATCGGAGGGCTAAAAGTGAGAAAACTGGTGTGTCGGGATAAAGAGAGTTTAAGAAGTAAAGGAAAAGCCTTGCATGCCTGTCAAGCAAATAAGGAATTCATTTTCTACTTGGCATTAGCGGCAGGTGTTCAGCCATCTCCAGGACAGCAGGGCGGCCACACTGGCAACGGTTACGTGAGAGACAAATGCCATCACTCCCAAGATCCTCCTTCCTTCTTCTTCCCCCAGCTTTCTGTTGCTGAGCATGATGTCCTATGTCATGGAATATTGACGGTCATTTCCCAGGTGTGAGGTTAAACAGTAACTCTCATCCAGCCTCCTCTGTGCAGATGCCTGAAGATTCTCCTGTGCTTCTGCAGAGCACTGGAACCTTGTAGAGTTGGTGCTGCTCCTGGGCTCAGAAGATGAAGTGATGGAGCACTGAATGCACCTACCCTGCTCCCTGCCCTCTGCCCTTTCCCCAGCTCCTGCAAGTCCCACCACAAGGCTCTCTTTCCCCTGCCTGCTGCCTGCGTCCTCCCTCCCTCTCCTAGCACTTCCCACCCTCACCTCCCTTGGGCATCTAGAACCCAGCATTTACCCTCCCACAGCTGCTGGGCACCTACCCCCGGGGTTTCCCAAGCTTGGCACAATGAGGGAGTGAGACATGACTTGGATGCAGGAAAACTTTATTGTGCCCAGAGGGGCAAGACAGGCTGTCAGGCAGACCGTGGGCAAGATCAGAGAGGCTGGTTACCACGTATTGTGGGAGGCAGAGAAATCTTCTCCAGAGCATGGCTTTCCACTCCAGATGCCCCCTTGGTGCAGCATTCCAGATCCTGAGGACTTGGCCCTGCAGCCTCACAGAGCCCTTCAAGTCCATGTCCTGCCCCATCCAACAGCTGGGAGGAGAAAGGAGGGGAGGGGAGCAGAAGGCAGGAAACGGGGGCAGGAATGGGCCGAGGGTGTGTGGCAGAGTCAGCTACCCAGGCGTTGGCTGGGGCTGCTCAGCACTGGTCAGTGCCTCGTGCCCACCATCTCAGCCCTGCATGGGGGTGGTGTTGGTGTTTGGGCTGGGGCCAGCGCCTGGGGCTGGGCTGCGTCTAGCAGGGCCCACAGGTGTCCCAGAGCTTCCTGCTGTAGCGGGGCAGGGCGCAAGGGCTGCAGGCGGGAGAAGCGTAGGGTCTGCCAAAGGTGCAGAGGCCCCCTGAGCCCAGCGTGGCCCCGGCGCCATAGAGGCCCCCCAGCCCCAGGGAGCCCCCAAAGGCGGGTGCTCCGGAGGAGCCCACCACGGCTTGCTGGGGGAAGGAGCTGAGGATGGGGCCGGGGAAGGTGACGACGACGGGGGGCGGCTGGATGAAGGCCGACGAGTCGGGGCACTGCCGGGCGCACAGCTCGTTGCAGCTCTCAGCGATGGGCTGGGGGACGGCGACGCCAGTTTTTGGTGGGCACAGGTCGTAGCAAGACATCTTTGTGTGAGAGAGCTGAGCCTGAAACACACAGCACCAACAACACATGTCGTGAATGCAGATGAGATACCCTAGCTGTGCAGTGCCCTCTTCCCAGGGCTGCCCTGAAGCTGGAAAGGCCATAGCAACCACCATGACCTCAGTGCCCACCGCTTGCCCTTAGCCCAAACAGCCCCCCTCAGTGCCCTCATCTCTACAGACCGAGGGCACACAAAGACTCCCCGAGAGCCTGGCTCTGCGAGTCACGGCCACGGGGATCCCTCCTCCTCTCGCTGTGGCTCAGCCCGCCCTGGCCGTCCAAGGCAGCTGCCACACGCCTGCTGCCCTCACAGCTCTCCTGGCCAGGGAGGCCCAAAGCTGGTCCCTGCCACAGGAGGCAGAGACACACAGGCACCCACCTTCCCTTTTCCTGAGCAGAGCGAGGCAGGAGCGATGGATGCCAGTGCTCACTGAGGGCAGAGCTTTTATGCCATGTGGCGAGTGAGGGGAGGAGCTGCTGAGTTGGGAGCAAGTGGCCTGTGACGGACGAGCCCTTGGTTCCTCCTTGTGTGGCACAGGGCTGTTGTGCTGACGCCGCTTCCTCAGTAGCCCCAACCTGCTCTATCAGCCCCTGCAATTACCCTGCTCGGGCGCTTGCCAGCTGCCATCTCACGGGCCAAATTAGCCCCGGTGTCTTTTCATTATCTCGGTGTGTAAGAGGGCACGCAGCGTGACAAAGGCTGACTGCAAGCGCCCTGCGTGCCAGAGCTCTTGCCCAAGGGCTTGGTCTCGGGGTGGATGCATGCCATCTTTGCATAGCCACTGGGAGGGTCAGGGTCCTGGCATTGACCAAGAAGGCACCTCGCAAATGCCTCCCGCATACCGGTGACCGCATGACATACGCCGTGTGGCTGTAATCTACAGAGGCGCGAGGTTACGAAATGGCACAGCAAAGGCACTCCTCTGCGGCACTGCCTGCTCAGCACGATGCATCACTCGCCAGTCCAACAGAGCCAGCCTCCCTCTGCCTGCATGCGTTGGTCATCGACCTCAGCCAGTCTGGGGCAGAAAGACCCCTCATGCTCTTCCCTCCTGAGCTGCATGGTGCAAGGATCACAGATCCCCTCCTGATCCCACACGGCACAAGCTCGTGCCAGCCCTGCCCGAGCCCCACCAGCCCATCACAGATGTCCTGGGAGCCCCATTGCTCGTGGCCAGGGCTGAGCAGGGGCTTCCCTCGGCGTGCTGGGGAGCTGGGAGTCCTGTCTGAAGGCTCAGCTGCAGCTGCCCCTGGTGGGAATAGCCCCGCTGGGCTCGGGGACGACTCTCCTCCCAGCAGAGCCCGGCTGCGGGTACAGAGCAGAGATGTCTTCCCAGGGCAGAGCACAGGGCAGGCAGGAGCTACAGAAGCACGGCCCTCTCCTGCCGTGCGCAGCCCCCAGCAGGGAGATGCTGCTGCCACAGCAGAAAGAGCAGGAAAGGCTCTGAGGCATCGTGTGCTGCTGTGGCGAGGGGATGCTGACTCAGGGAGGGCCAGTAGCTGGACAGCGCCGTTGTCACCATTGTCATCGGCAGGAGGGAGTGTCGCCTCTGCACATTGGCCCACGGGGTGCTGAGCAATGGCGGGGATGGTATAAAAGCTCTGCCTCTGCCAGGCTCTCCCATCCTCTGCTCTGGCCGCCTTCTCCTTGGGGAACAAGGTAAGTCCGGGAGCGCTTCTCCTCCTCGACCCCTGAGCCAGTCCCTCCACCTCAGGCGCTCCCCTCTACTGCACTCTTGCTATCTCTGTTCTCTTGCAGAGCACCATCCAAACCCACACAAAGATGTCTTGCTACGACCTGTGCCCACCAAAAACCGGCGTCGCCGTGCCCCAGCCCATCGCTGAGAGCTGCAACGAGCTGTGCGCCCGGCAGTGCCCCGACTCGTCGGCCTTCATCCAGCCACCCCCCGTCGTCGTCACCTTCCCCGGCCCCATCCTCAGCTCCTTCCCCCAGCAAGCCGTGGTGGGCTCCTCCGGAGCACCCGCCTTTGGGGGCTCCCTGGGGCTGGGGGGCCTCTACGGTGCCGGGGCCACGCTGGGCTCAGGGGGCCTCTGCACCTTTGGCAGACCCTACGCTTCTCCCGCCTGCAGCCCTTGCGCCCTGCCCCGCTACAGCAGGAAGCTCTGGGACAACTGTGGGCCCTGCTAGACTGAGCCCCAGAAAACCCAGAGACCCTGGGCCATCTCAGCCTCACTTCTCCTCTCCTTGTCCCTCCCTTCTTCTCTCTCCATGCTGCCTCTCCTCCTCCTTGCTCCTGCCCGTCCCCAGAGGCACGAAGCCACCATCCACCCACAGGGCACTTGCTTGTCTCTCCAACAGCCACTGCCTGGCAGAAGCCTGAAGGAACAGCTCTCTTGAAGCCCACAGGGACAACCTGCCTGCCTGTGCCTTATGTGTCTTTCTCCACTGGTTGTTTGCTGCACTTACAATAAAAGAATCCTGCATCTAACCCCTCTCTCTTTGTTTTTCGTTTCACCGAGCCACGTGGTTTGCAGGGCTCCCTCGCCCTGCATGTGACCCCGCCCATCTGGGCCAGGGCAGTCTCTCTGTCCCAGCAGATCCAGGCTGAGCTGCCTTTGGGGAGACCCCACAGCCGTGGCAGCTCTGTCCACATAAGGTCCCACAGCTGAGCTCAAAGGGCCCTGCCTGAACAGACAGATCTGCTGCCTGCAGCACCTGAAGCCCTTGGGCATTTGCAGACCTCAAGCTTCCCTGGGCATGAGTGTGACTGCCCCAGGGGCTGTGAGCCACCCAGGGGCAATGCGTGTTGTGACTCCACCCCCTTCGTGCCTCCACAGCTCTGTCTGAGCCCCTGCGGGAGAAAGCAATGGGGACGCTTCCCTTTCCTCTTCCCTATCCCGTTCCCTTTCCTCTCCTCTTTCTTCTTCTTCTTTCCCTTTCTTTCTTCTTCTTCTTCTTTTTATTCTCCTTCACAGTCCACTTCCCTTTCCCCATCTTCTCGCCTGTCCTTCTGCTGTACTCTCTTATCCTTCACCTTCGCTTTCCCCATCCTTTTCTCCTTCCCCTTCTCACCCCCAACACAGGCCAACTCTGCCACAGACAGAAAATGACAGAAATAACTGCCTGATTCCTGGGGCAGGAGCCTTTGCAGGGCATCTTGTCATGCTGCCACCTCAGCAGGGTCACCCAGAGCCGGCTGCCCAGCACTGTGTCCACACAACTTTGCCTCCAAGAACAGAAATGCCACAACCTCCTGAGACAACCTGTGCCCGCGCTCGGTCGCCCTCACAGTGCCAAAAGAGTTTTGCGCTTTTCAGGCAGAGCCTCCTGTGTTTCAGCTGGTGCCCATTGCCTCTTGTCCTGGCACTGGACGCCTCTGACAAGAGCCTGGACGCATCTTCTTGATGCCTTCCCTTCAGGCATCTGTGCACATTGATAAGAAACCCCCGGTCCTCCTCGGAGACAGGAGGAACAGTTGCAGAACTCTGAGACTCTCCCCGGGAGAGAGCTGCTCCCTGTCCCTTCATCATTGTTGTGGTTTAACCCCAGCTGGCACCTAAAGAGCCCAGAGCAGCTCGCTCACTCCTCCGCTGCTGGGATGGGTGAGTGAATCGGAGGGCTAAAAGTGAGAAAACTGGTGTGTCGGGATAAAGAGAGCTTAAGAAGTAAAGGAAAAGCCTTGCATGCCTGTCAAGCAAATAAGGAATTCATTTTCTACTTGGCATTAGCGGCAGGTGTTCAGCCATCTCCAGGACAGCAGGGCGGCCACACTGGCAACGGTTACGTGAGAGACAAATGCCATCACTCCCAAGATCCTCCTTCCTTCTTCTTCCCCCAGCTTTCTGTTGCTGAGCATGATGTCCTATGTCATGGAATATTGACGGTCATTTCCCAGGTGTGAGGTTAAACAGTAGCTCTCATCCAGCCTCCTCTGTGCAGATGCCTGAAGATTCTCCTGTGCTTCTGCAGAGCACTGGAACCTTGTAGAGTTGGTGCTGCTCCTGGGCTCAGAAGATGAAGTGATGGAGCACTGAATGCACCTACCCTGCTCCCTGCCCTCTGCCCTTTCCCCAGCTCCTGCAAGTCCCACCACAAGGCTCTCTTTCCCCTGCCTGCTGCCTGCGTCCTCCCTCCCTCTCCTAGCACTTCCCACCCTCACCTCCCTTGGGCATCTAGAACCCAGCATTTACCCTCCCACAGCTGCTGGGCACCTACCCCCGGGGTTTCCCAAGCTTGGCACAATGAGGGAGTGAGACATGACTTGGATGCAGGAAAACTTTATTGTGCCCAGAGGGGCAAGACAGGCTGTCAGGCAGACCGTGGGCAAGATCAGAGAGGCTGGTTACCACGTATTGTGGGAGGCAGAGAAATCTTCTCCAGAGCATGGCTTTCCACTCCAGATGCCCCCTTGGTGCAGCATTCCAGATCCTGAGGACTTGGCCCTGCAGCCTCACAGAGCCCTTCAAGTCCACGTCCTGCCCCATCCAACAGCTGGGAGGAGAAAGGAGGGGAGGGGAGCAGAAGGCAGGAAACGGGGGCAGGAATGGGCCGAGGGTGTGTGGCAGAGTCAGCTACCCAGGCGTTGGCTGGGGCTGCTCAGCACTGGTCAGTGCCTCGTGCCCACCATCTCAGCCCTGCATGGGGGTGGTGTTGGTGTTTGGGCTGGGGCCAGCGCCTGGGGCTGGGCTGCGTCTAGCAGGGCCCACAGGTGTCCCAGAGCTTCCTGCTGTAGCGGGGCAGGGCGCAAGGGCTGCAGGCGGGAGAAGCGTAGGGTCTGCCAAAGGTGCAGAGGCCCCCTGAGCCCAGCGTGGCCCCGGCGCCATAGAGGCCCCCCAGCCCCAGGGAGCCCCCAAAGGCGGGTGCTCCGGAGGAGCCCACCACGGCTTGCTGGGGGAAGGAGCTGAGGATGGGGCCGGGGAAGGTGACGACGACGGGGGGCGGCTGGATGAAGGCCGACGAGTCGGGGCACTGCCGGGCGCACAGCTCGTTGCAGCTCTCAGCGATGGGCTGGGGGACGGCGACGCCAGTTTTTGGTGGGCACAGGTCGTAGCAAGACATCTTTGTGTGAGAGAGCTGAGCCTGAAACACACAGCACCAACAACACATGTCGTGAATGCAGATGAGATACCCTAGCTGTGCAGTGCCCTCTTCCCAGGGCTGCCCTGAAGCTGGAAAGGCCATAGCAACCACCATGACCTCAGTGCCCACCGCTTGCCCTTAGCCCAAACAGCCCCCCTCAGTGCCCTCATCTCTACAGACCGAGGGCACACAAAGACTCCCCGAGAGCCTGGCTCTGCGAGTCACGGCCACGGGGATCCCTCCTCCTCTCGCTGTGGCTCAGCCCGCCCTGGCCGTCCAAGGCAGCTGCCACACGCCTGCTGCCCTCACAGCTCTCCTGGCCAGGGAGGCCCAAAGCTGGTCCCTGCCACAGGAGGCAGAGACACACAGGCACCCACCTTCCCTTTTCCTGAGCAGAGCGAGGCAGGAGCGATGGATGCCAGTGCTCACTGAGGGCAGAGCTTTTATGCCATGTGGCGAGTGAGGGGAGGAGCTGCTGAGTTGGGAGCAAGTGGCCTGTGACGGACGAGCCCTTGGTTCCTCCTTGTGTGGCACAGGGCTGTTGTGCTGACGCCGCTTCCTCAGTAGCCCCAACCTGCTCTATCAGCCCCTGCAATTACCCTGCTCGGGCGCTTGCCAGCTGCCATCTCACGGGCCAAATTAGCCCCGGTGTCTTTTCATTATCTCGGTGTGTAAGAGGGCACGCAGCGTGACAAAGGCTGACTGCAAGCGCCCTGCGTGCCAGAGCTCTTGCCCAAGGGCTTGGTCTCGGGGTGGATGCATGCCATCTTTGCATAGCCACTGGGAGGGTCAGGGTCCTGGCATTGACCAAGAAGGCACCTCGCAAATGCCTCCCGCATACCGGTGACCGCATGACATACGCCGTGTGGCTGTAATCTACAGAGGCGCGAGGTTACGAAATGGCACAGCAAAGGCACTCCTCTGCGGCACTGCCTGCTCAGCACGATGCATCACTCGCCAGTCCAACAGAGCCAGCCTCCCTCTGCCTGCATGCGTTGGTCATCGACCTCAGCCAGTCTGGGGCAGAAAGACCCCTCATGCTCTTCCCTCCTGAGCTGCATGGTGCAAGGATCACAGATCCCCTCCTGATCCCACACGGCACAAGCTCGTGCCAGCCCTGCCCGAGCCCCACCAGCCCATCACAGATGTCCTGGGAGCCCCGTTGCTCGTGGCCAGGGCTGAGCAGGGGCTTCCCTCGGCGTGCTGGGGAGCTGGGAGTCCTGTCTGAAGGCTCAGCTGCAGCTGCCCCTGGTGGGAATAGCCCCGCTGGGCTCGGGGACGACTCTCCTCCCAGCAGAGCCCGGCTGCGGGTACAGAGCAGAGATGTCTTCCCAGGGCAGAGCACAGGGCAGGCAGGAGCTACAGAAGCACGGCCCTCTCCTGCCGTGCGCAGCCCCCAGCAGGGAGATGCTGCTGCCACAGCAGAAAGAGCAGGAAAGGCTCTGAGGCATCGTGTGCTGCTGTGGCGAGGGGATGCTGACTCAGGGAGGGCCAGTAGCTGGACAGCGCCGTTGTCACCATTGTCATCGGCAGGAGGGAGTGTCGCCTCTGCACATTGACCCACGGGGTGCTGAGCAATGGCGGGGATGGTATAAAAGCTCTGCCTCTGCCAGGCTCTCCCATCCTCTGCTCTGGCCGCCTTCTCCTTGGGGAACAAGGTAAGTCCGGGAGCGCTTCTCCTCCTCGACCCCTGAGCCAGTCCCTCCACCTCAGGCGCTCCCCTCTACTGCACTCTTGCTATCTCTGTTCTCTTGCAGAGCACCATCCAAACCCACACAAAGATGTCTTGCTACGACCTGTGCCCACCAAAAACCGGCGTCGCCGTCCCCCAGCCCATCGCTGAGAGCTGCAACGAGCTGTGCGCCCGGCAGTGCCCCGACTCGTCGGCCTTCATCCAGCCGCCCCCCGTCGTCGTCACCTTCCCCGGCCCCATCCTCAGCTCCTTCCCCCAGCAAGCCGTGGTGGGCTCCTCCGGAGCACCCGCCTTTGGGGGCTCCCTGGGGCTGGGGGGCCTCTACGGTGCCGGGGCCACGCAGGGCTCAGGGGGCCTCTGCACCTTTGGCAGACCCTACGCTTCTCCCGCCTGCAGCCCTTGCGCCCTGCCCCGCTACAGCAGGAAGCTCTGGGACAACTGTGGGCCCTGCTAGACTGAGCCCCAGAAAACCCAGAGACCCTGGGCCATCTCAGCCTCACTTCTCCTCTCCTTGTCCCTCCCTTCTTCTCTCTCCATGCTGCCTCTCCTCCTCCTTGCTCCTGCCCGTCCCCAGAGGCACGAAGCCACCATCCACCCACAGGGCACTTGCTTGTCTCTCCAACAGCCACTGCCTGGCAGAAGCCTGAAGGAACAGCTCTCTTGAAGCCCACAGGGACAACCTGCCTGCCTGTGCCTTATGTGTCTTTCTCCACTGGTTGTTTGCTGCACTTACAATAAAAGAATCCTGCATCTAACCCCTCTCTCTTTGTTTTTCGTTTCACCGAGCCACGTGGTTTGCAGGGCTCCCTCGCCCTGCATGTGACCCCGCCCATCTGGGCCAGGGCAGTCTCTCTGTCCCAGCAGATCCAGGCTGAGCTGCCTTTGGGGAGACCCCACAGCCGTGGCAGCTCTGTCCACATAAGGTCCCACAGCTGAGCTCAAAGGGCCCTGCCTGAACAGACAGATCTGCTGCCTGCAGCACCTGAAGCCCTTGGGCATTTGCAGACCTCAAGCTTCCCTGGGCATGAGTGTGACTGCCCCAGGGGCTGTGAGCCACCCAGGGGCAATGCGTGTTGTGACTCCACCCCCTTCGTGCCTCCACAGCTCTGTCTGAGCCCCTGCGGGAGAAAGCAATGGGGACGCTTCCCTTTCCTCTTCCCTATCCCGTTCCCTTTCCTCTCCTCTTTCTTCTTCTTCTTTCCCTTTCTTTCTTCTTCTTCTTCTTTTTATTCTCCTTCACAGTCCACTTCCCTTTCCCCATCTTCTCGCCTGTCCTTCTGCTGTACTCTCTTATCCTTCACCTTCGCTTTCCCCATCCTTTTCTCCTTCCCCTTCTCACCCCCAACACAGGCCAACTCTGCCACAGACAGAAAATGACAGAAATAACTGCCTGATTCCTGGGGCAGGAGCCTTTGCAGGGCATCTTGTCATGCTGCCACCTCAGCAGGGTCACCCAGAGCCGGCTGCCCAGCACTGTGTCCACACAACTTTGTCTCCAAGAACAGAAATGCCACAACCTCCTGAGACAACCTGTGCCCGCGCTCGGTCACCCTCACAGTGCCAAAAGAGTTTTGCGCTTTTCAGGCAGAGCCTCCTGTGTTTCAGCTGGTGCCCATTGCCTCTTGTCCTGGCACTGGACGCCTCTGACAAGAGCCTGGACGCATCTTCTTGATGCCTTCCCTTCAGGCATCTGTGCACATTGATAAGAAACCCCCGGTCCTCCTCGGAGACAGGAGGAACAGTTGCAGAACTCTGAGACTCTCCCCGGGAGAGAGCTGCTCCCTGTCCCTTCATCATTGTTGTGGTTTAACCCCAGCTGGCACCTAAAGAGCCCAGAGCAGCTCGCTCACTCCTCCGCTGCTGGGATGGGTGAGTGAATCGGAGGGCTAAAAGTGAGAAAACTGGTGTGTCGGGATAAAGAGAGCTTAAGAAGTAAAGGAAAAGCCTTGCATGCCTGTCAAGCAAATAAGGAATTCATTTTCTACTTGGCATTAGCGGCAGGTGTTCAGCCATCTCCAGGACAGCAGGGCGGCCACACTGGCAACGGTTACGTGAGAGACAAATGCCATCACTCCCAAGATCCTCCTTCCTTCTTCTTCCCCCAGCTTTCTGTTGCTGAGCATGATGTCCTATGTCATGGAATATTGACGGTCATTTCCCAGGTGTGAGGTTAAACAGTAGCTCTCATCCAGCCTCCTCTGTGCAGATGCCTGAAGATTCTCCTGTGCTTCTGCAGAGCACTGGAACCTTGTAGAGTTGATGCTGCTCCTGGGCTCAGAAGATGAAGTGATGGAGCACTGAATGCACCTACCCTGCTCCCTGCCCTCTGCCCTTTCCCCAGCTCCTGCAAGTCCCACCACAAGGCTCTCTTTCCCCTGCCTGCTGCCTGCGTCCTCCCTCCCTCTCCTAGCACTTCCCACCCTCACCTCCCTTGGGCATCTAGAACCCAGCATTTACCCTCCCACAGCTGCTGGGCACCTACCCCCGGGGTTTCCCAAGCTTGGCACAATGAGGGAGTGAGACATGACTTGGATGCAGGAAAACTTTATTGTGCCCAGAGGGGCAAGACAGGCTGTCAGGCAGACCGTGGGCAAGATCAGAGAGGCTGGTTACCACGTATTGTGGGAGGCAGAGAAATCTTCTCCAGAGCATGGCTTTCCACTCCAGATGCCCCCTTGGTGCAGCATTCCAGATCCTGAGGACTTGGCCCTGCAGCCTCACAGAGCCCTTCAAGTCCACGTCCTGCCCCATCCAACAGCTGGGAGGAGAAAGGAGGGGAGGGGAGCAGAAGGCAGGAAACGGGGGCAGGAATGGGCCGAGGGTGTGTGGCAGAGTCAGCTACCCAGGCGTTGGCTGGGGCTGCTCAGCACTGGTCAGTGCCTCGTGCCCACCATCTCAGCCCTGCATGGGGGTGGTGTTGGTGTTTGGGCTGGGGCCAGCGCCTGGGGCTGGGCTGCGTCTAGCAGGGCCCACAGGTGTCCCAGAGCTTCCTGCTGTAGCGGGGCAGGGCGCAAGGGCTGCAGGCGGGAGAAGCGTAGGGTCTGCCAAAGGTGCAGAGGCCCCCTGAGCCCAGCGTGGCCCCGGCGCCATAGAGGCCCCCCAGCCCCAGGGAGCCCCCAAAGGCGGGTGCTCCGGAGGAGCCCACCACGGCTTGCTGGGGGAAGGAGCTGAGGATGGGGCCGGGGAAGGTGACGACGACGGGGGGCGGCTGGATGAAGGCCGACGAGTCGGGGCACTGCCGGGCGCACAGCTCGTTGCAGCTCTCAGCGATGGGCTGGGGGACGGCGACGCCAGTTTTTGGTGGGCACAGGTCGTAGCAAGACATCTTTGTGTGAGAGAGCTGAGCCTGAAACACACAGCACCAACAACACATGTCGTGAATGCAGATGAGATACCCTAGCTGTGCAGTGCCCTCTTCCCAGGGCTGCCCTGAAGCTGGAAAGGCCATAGCAACCACCATGACCTCAGTGCCCACCGCTTGCCCTTAGCCCAAACAGCCCCCCTCAGTGCCCTCATCTCTACAGACCGAGGGCACACAAAGACTCCCCGAGAGCCTGGCTCTGCGAGTCACGGCCACGGGGATCCCTCCTCCTCTCGCTGTGGCTCAGCCCGCCCTGGCCGTCCAAGGCAGCTGCCACACGCCTGCTGCCCTCACAGCTCTCCTGGCCAGGGAGGCCCAAAGCTGGTCCCTGCCACAGGAGGCAGAGACACACAGGCACCCACCTTCCCTTTTCCTGAGCAGAGCGAGGCAGGAGCGATGGATGCCAGTGCTCACTGAGGGCAGAGCTTTTATGCCATGTGGCGAGTGAGGGGAGGAGCTGCTGAGTTGGGAGCAAGTGGCCTGTGACGGACGAGCCCTTGGTTCCTCCTTGTGTGGCACAGGGCTGTTGTGCTGACGCCGCTTCCTCAGTAGCCCCAACCTGCTCTATCAGCCCCTGCAATTACCCTGCTCGGGCGCTTGCCAGCTGCCATCTCACGGGCCAAATTAGCCCCGGTGTCTTTTCATTATCTCGGTGTGTAAGAGGGCACGCAGCGTGACAAAGGCTGACTGCAAGCGCCCTGCGTGCCAGAGCTCTTGCCCAAGGGCTTGGTCTCGGGGTGGATGCATGCCATCTTTGCATAGCCACTGGGAGGGTCAGGGTCCTGGCATTGACCAAGAAGGCACCTCGCAAATGCCTCCCGCATACCGGTGACCGCATGACATACGCCGTGTGGCTGTAATCTACAGAGGCGCGAGGTTACGAAATGGCACAGCAAAGGCACTCCTCTGCGGCACTGCCTGCTCAGCACGATGCATCACTCGCCAGTCCAACAGAGCCAGCCTCCCTCTGCCTGCATGCGTTGGTCATCGACCTCAGCCAGTCTGGGGCAGAAAGACCCCTCATGCTCTTCCCTCCTGAGCTGCATGGTGCAAGGATCACAGATCCCCTCCTGATCCCACACGGCACAAGCTCGTGCCAGCCCTGCCCGAGCCCCACCAGCCCATCACAGATGTCCTGGGAGCCCCGTTGCTCGTGGCCAGGGCTGAGCAGGGGCTTCCCTCGGCGTGCTGGGGAGCTGGGAGTCCTGTCTGAAGGCTCAGCTGCAGCTGCCCCTGGTGGGAATAGCCCCGCTGGGCTCGGGGACGACTCTCCTCCCAGCAGAGCCCGGCTGCGGGTACAGAGCAGAGATGTCTTCCCAGGGCAGAGCACAGGGCAGGCAGGAGCTACAGAAGCACGGCCCTCTCCTGCCGTGCGCAGCCCCCAGCAGGGAGATGCTGCTGCCACAGCAGAAAGAGCAGGAAAGGCTCTGAGGCATCGTGTGCTGCTGTGGCGAGGGGATGCTGACTCAGGGAGGGCCAGTAGCTGGACAGCGCCGTTGTCACCATTGTCATCGGCAGGAGGGAGTGTCGCCTCTGCACATTGGCCCACGGGGTGCTGAGCAATGGCGGGGATGGTATAAAAGCTCTGCCTCTGCCAGGCTCTCCCATCCTCTGCTCTGGCCGCCTTCTCCTTGGGGAACAAGGTAAGTCCGGGAGCGCTTCTCCTCCTCGACCCCTGAGCCAGTCCCTCCACCTCAGGCGCTCCCCTCTACTGCACTCTTGCTATCTCTGTTCTCTTGCAGAGCACCATCCAAACCCACACAAAGATGTCTTGCTACGACCTGTGCCCACCAAAAACCGGCGTCGCCGTGCCCCAGCCCATCGCTGAGAGCTGCAACGAGCTGTGCGCCCGGCAGTGCCCCGACTCGTCGGCCTTCATCCAGCCGCCCCCCGTCGTCGTCACCTTCCCCGGCCCCATCCTCAGCTCCTTCCCCCAGCAAGCCGTGGTGGGCTCCTCCGGAGCACCCGCCTTTGGGGGCTCCCTGGGGCTGGGGGGCCTCTACGGTGCCGGGGCCACGCAGGGCTCAGGGGGCCTCTGCACCTTTGGCAGACCCTACGCTTCTCCCGCCTGCAGCCCTTGCGCCCTGCCCCGCTACAGCAGGAAGCTCTGGGACAACTGTGGGCCCTGCTAGACCCTCTTCCTTGGTCTTCATATCTGTCAGGACTGGAGAAACTTAGAAGATCTTTGTCCTGAATGTTGCAGCCATTAATATTTTCCACAAAGCTTTTATTTTGCTCTTCTTACTATTTTACTTTCACTCTGGTTTCACAGATCTCTTCCCTAGTTTTGTGTTTTGTAAATTTTTCATATCTTACATTTTGTGGATTCTTTCACTCTGTAATTTTCTTTATTGTTTATGTCATAAACCTCATGTAAAATTTTGGTTTTATTTAGCTGTTGTTGAATTTTAATCTTGACAACTGTAAAAGTTAAAATTTTTAGCTTCATATTTTCATTTCTTGTTGCTCCTATGTCTTCCTGTATTTTGTTTTGTATTCTCTGATTTTTTTTCTACTTGTTTTTCCCAATAAATCTTTTATGCATCAAATTTGTAGCATTTTTTAAATTTTTTTATTTATTCTGAACATTTTTGAGAGTTCCCCTAACTTTATACCATTGATAATACAGGTGATGTTCTGCTCCACTGCCATAGTGCATATTCTCTGTTACCTTCCAATGATGTGACGTATTCCTCCTTTTGATATATTTTCTGCTTGTGATTATTATGTCTTTTTATTCTTGCCCAATTTAATATATATTCTGTGGAGAGAGCAACCGAGTTAAAGATTCAAAATAGCTGTTTCCATCCTGTATATATTTTCTTTCTTTTAAGGTTTTTCTTTAACTTCAAAAATTACCTCCTGCACCTTATTCCCATAAGTTTTTTTCTTGTCTCTTCTGCTTAGATAATCATATATCATATGATTATCAATATATTTTCAAATAAATACTGAATTTTCTCTGTTTGATTCTGTTACTATTATGATATAAAACCTTCACTTCAATTATGTTCTATGAAAATACATTCTAAATTCTCTCCCATTTTGTCACACTTCCTTAGTTTTAAGAGGTACTTTGAGACACTAATAGGTCTCCAGACCAGTGAAACACTCCTGTCTCCCATTTAAGATGCAGAAATTATGATTAATTTTGAAAATATCACCTTTCAACTCTCTTAATCTCCTGTCTTTAACATCCAGCTTTTCAAGTTCACCCTTTCTGATTGCTTGAAGTTCTGGAGAGACACTGGAGAGAACAGGAAGTTTTTATCGCAGTGCGTCAGGCTCCTGCTGAAGAGAGCTGGAGATGCTCTGTGAAAGGAGCAGCCTACCCTGGGTGTCACAAAAGGGAAAGCAGGGCAGGGACATAGCTGGCCAGCCCCAGCGGCTACAAACCACAATCTGATTAGGGGAGTGATATGACTGACAGTGTCTCCCTCTTTAGACTGATGCTATTACTCACCATTGGGACACAAGTCACATTATAACAACAAAACAGTGAGCATAAATCATTAGTCAGTGTTCTAAAGTGCTTTGATACCCTTTGTTCCTCAGTTGCTTGAGAAAATCTGCAATAAGCACTTTTTTCCCACGGGAACCCCCAAAAGTTATTTTGTAATTCAGAGAGCATTTAAATAACAATGTTATAAAGTACGAAGTAATGGTACCAAGTGGAGAAAGGAAATAGAAGACTTTGATGTGGAGAGGGTTTGTTGCCCTGAGACAGAGTGATGAGGCACAACTTGCTCTGACTTGCATCATTAGTGGCAAAATGTAAATCTAGGCAAGGAAGTCACCCCCAAGCTGGGAGATGTGAACTGCAGTAATTCACTTTATATACCTGAGGAGTGTTTATTTTCCCCTGCAAAAAAATGCAGGGTAGTTTTTTTGGGGAAACAGTCACTTTAGCCAGCTGTTGTTTCCACTTACCTCCCCAGCCACAACTCCTCCCAAACTGCAACAATACATGTCAGGAAACAAACAAACCAGAAACATAAACACAATTCTTTTATCACCTGAAGAGAAAAGGAAAATATTGGGGTGAAGCTGTATCACAAGAAGAAATATTCAGCTTAAGCATTGCAGGAGTTAAGACCAGATATTTCAGTGCTGGGGGTCTTCTCAGGGATGACAATGAGAAGGGTCTGTGAAATGCCTTGGACAGGGGTAAAAACCTAAAAGTTGGAATAAAAGATACTGACTGTCCTCTGGAAAAGCTCAAAAAAAGTGTAAATAATCACAGAGGTATGTAGAACTTTGTCTGGAAAGTATAGCTTGAAATAATGACATTTTCACCTGATACACAGCAAATGTGACATCTTATACTACAAGAGGATTTGATCAAGAATGTTGAAAGGATTTTTTAAAATGAAAGAAAAGAACTACATTAATATTGACCTATGAGTTGCAATGGCATAAATCATGTTCTAATTAAAATAATGGGGTGCACCACCTTGTTTCCTGTACATTAAAGCAAATGTGATTGTGTAACACTGAAGCATCTAAATCACTCACACATTTTCATACATTAACACAACAACAAACATTATCTGGGTTGAACACCAACTAATGAGTGTTTGTGAAATCATTACAAAGTACTTTTTTTCTCAAGAAGCACCAGAACATAGTTGATAAGAGTTAATGCCCACAACATCTAACAAAAAACCTTTATCTGTTTCTCTGATTTTTCCTCAACATTGTACCTGTTTTGGTGGATCGTGGGCAGGGATGGGACTTCATACATTTCTGAATGGTATTTTCTTTGACTTCCTAGCTCAAATCAATGTCAGCAGAAACACAGGTCCCTTTAAATCTGAATTTCAATTCCCACTTAAACTCTTTTAGTGAAACAAAATTATTTTTGCACAGGATTGAGTTGCCACTCAAAAGGCTGTTTCTCTAAATGGAAAGCTGTTGGGGAATTGTCATGTGTATTGTATGATTTCAGCTGATATTCATGACCACTTGAAATCCATCTTAGGTCAATAAGGTCTATTTAAGTTAGGGATAGAAATGACAAATTTCTGGTTAGTCCTAGGATAAGATGCACTGTGTGTCCAATTAATTTACCAGACAGATTTAAAGGGCTGTTAAGGAAAAATGTACATGTCAGCCAAAGATGAGTCTTACAAAATCTCTGAGCAGACAAGCTTGTGACAACTTTGTAAAGGAAGAAGTAACACATGGAGTCAGCTTAATGCACAAGGTAATTCCAGTGAGGTTACAATAATGATACCAGGAACTACACTATCCAATTAAGACTCAAGATTAAAGAAATCATGATGGTGTAACATGGACATCACATGGTGTGAGAATCAGAATAAAATCATAACCACAATAAACACAAAACTTTCATCACTCAAAGCTGTTAAACAATTTCTGTTGGGCAGCCAGACGCACCCCCCTCAGCACCAAGCAAGTTTCAAACCCCATAGGAATGCTGAGAAACTCTATATAAGCTCCAGTCCCTAAATTCATCAGACACTTCTTTCAGCTTGTTTGCCTCGTTGACCTTAGTGAGTATAATTTTTTTAGTTCTTTCTATTTACTTAATTGGAACCTATATCAGAGTAGTTGTAGAAGATTTCTATAGGTATGTTTAGATTTTAAGCAGCATTACATTGTTTCTGTCTGTAACTGCTTAGTGCAAACAGTGGTAAATGCAGGATTTGGGAGACTGGGTGTGAGTGCAAAAACCGGGAAATTGATATGAGTGTTCTAAACCAATTAGAAGCTTAAAAGTCACAGATGAAAAAGCTGCCATTCCAGATAATTATTTTAGCATTTTATAGAATTTAAGATAAATGTATAAGATGGCCACATTTTCAGCTGTACTCAGTGGCATTCTGGGGGACATAAATAAACCTTCCTATTTCAAGCAAAGCCACATCTAACTTGGGTCTGTTTCCCCACTTTGGAGAACTTGGTGGTAGATGAGACTGAGGTTCTTACATTGCTCTTCAGGGTGTTAGATATACCCATGTAAGGCCAGAGGATACATCTGTGAGGTCTGGTCATTCCTGGGGTGGCCTTTATACAGTCAGAAAGTTTGGATCCAGGTGCTCAGCTGCTGTTATTCAAGTTGGTCAGGGCTGCACATAAAACATACACTACAGCACAGGAAAACACAATATAGTAACTTCATTCATATCAGCATATTGAAATTTATCTCATAAACCTTCTGAATCCTTTTTAGTCTTTTCCATCTCTATCTATTGCAAACTAATCTCCACCCCTGCAAGATGTCTTGCTACGACCTGTGCCCACCAAAAACTGGCATCGCTGTCCCCCAGCCCATCGCTGAGAGTTGCAACGAGCTGTGCGCCCGGCAGTGCCCCGACTCGTCGGCCTTCATCCAGCCGCCCCCCGTCGTCGTCACCTTCCCCGGCCCCATCCTCAGCTCCTTCCCCCAGCAAGCCGTGGTGGGCTCCTCCGGAGCACCCGCCTTTGGGGGCTCCCTGGGGCTGGGGGGCCTCTATGGCGCCGGGGCCACGCTGGGCTCAGGGGGCCTCTGCACCTTTGGCAGACCCTACGCTTCTCCTGCCTGCAGCCCTTGCGCCCTTCCCCGCTACAGCAGAAAGATCTGGGACACCTGTGGGCCCTGCTAGACGCAGCCCAGCCCCAGGCACTGGCCCCAGCCCAAACGCCAACACCACCCCCATGCAGGGCTGAGATGGCGGGCACGAGGCACTGACCAGTGCTGAGCAGCCTCAGCCCCAGCCAACTCCTTCTCCTGCCCTCCCTTCTCCTCCCAGCTGTTGGATGGGGCAGGACGTGGACTTGAAGGGCTCTGTGAGGCTGCAGGGCCAAGTCCTTGGGATCTGGAATGCCGCACCAAGGGGGCATCCAGAGCAAGAAGCCATGCTCTGGAGAAGATCCCTCTGCCTCCCCCAACACATGGCACCAGTCTTGCCCAACATCTCCCTGACAGCCTCTCCTGCCCCTCTGGGCATAATAAAGGTTTCCTGCATCCAAGTCCATCTCACTCCTTCCTTGTCCCAAGTTAGGGAGAGCCTGGGGGTGGGTTCCCAGCACCTGTGGGAGGGTAAATGCTGGTCCTGAGTTGACCAGGCGAGGTGAGGGTGGCCGTTGCTGGGGGAGGGAGGATGCAGGCAGGGGAAAGAGAGCCTTGTGGTGGGGCTTGCAGGAGCTGGGGAAACGGCAAAGGGCAGGACAGGTGCTGGCAGTGCTCCTTTGCTTCATCTTCTGAGCCTGGGAGTGACACCAGCTCCTGCTGCTCCACTGATTCTGGGTGATACCTTGGACTGGGGAGCCCCCTCAGGTACCTCTAGGACTCCAGGGCCCTTCTTGGCTATGGGATTTCAGCCTCTTCCATGCTCAGCAGCAGGTACTGCAGCCCATAGTCCTCACACCAGTACAGCAGCTAAGAAAATACCCCACATTCTCTTCAACATTTAACTGAGCTCTTCTGCCAAGGAGAGCAATCTGTGAACTCATCTGAGCTCAATGCTCAATTCACACCATACATCCCATCCTGGTATCTATGAACGATGGCTCAGAAAACCACCCCTTCAAAGAAAAATGTACAAAACACATCAATGAGAACTAGGAATGAATTTCAAATACCACAAAGTATTTCCTGCTCAGGAAAAAAATTCCTCCTCATCAATGGAAAATTTTCATTTCATAATAAGGTATTCTGATTTTTTAATTCAGTTATAGAATTAAACAGAAATCAAATCCCTACATGGAATGTGTTTCAACATAATGGCATGAACATAGAAAACTATTTTCAAGCCATTTATAGATCAGTTTGCACTGACAGAAAACTTCTGAAGAGTACCCATTGAATAAAGTACTGCAAAAACAAAAAAATTAAACAGACATACTAAAGAACGGCATGAAGGGCTGAAACAGTGTTCATTTTTTGTCATGACACTTGGAATACTGAGGGAATCCAGGCTCTTTTCCCCTAGACAAGAGTGAATATTACTCCAAGAGAAGGCTGAGGAAGAAATGAAAACCAGAGAGGTTCTTGTGCAACACCGTGGGGTTTTAATGTGAAAGAGAAGCAGAGCAGCCAATTACAGAAAATCAAGTCAATACAAGGAGAAAGGCATGATGCGGGTGTCACGCTCTGGTACCAGTGCCCCGCTCAGGACCCAGGGGACAGCCAGGGTGATGGAGGGATGCAGGGGATACCGACGCTGAGCCATGCAGCCAGGGCACGCAGGGGCACAGGGTAGTGTGCTGCTGGGCACACACAGCCACCTCCTGTCCCCATGCCAGGACAGCTGATGCATGCTGCTCGTCCCCATTGCTCTTGCTCCATGTCCTTTTGCCATGGTCCTGGCTTCAGGGCTGTTGCTGGTTCTGGGCACCATCCTGGGGACTTCAGAAAGCCCCACAGCTCCCACGGCGGGACCTGCCCCACCTCTGAGCTCCAGGGAGGTAATACCCCGTGCCACAGGAGGAGAAGCCAGAGCTGTAGGACCTGCCACAATTGCCAAAGCCACTGGACCCATGTTGGCCCCCATAGCCCAGGGAGACCCCGTAGCCCGTGTCATCTCCATAACCTAGGCAACGGCCATACCCAAGTGAGCCCCCGTAACCTCCCAAGCCAAAGGAGCCCCCATAGCCACGGGAACCCCCATAGCCACTTGAGCCCCCAAAGCCCAGGGAGCTGCCGTAGCCCCCCAAACCAAAGGAGCTCCCATAGCCTTGGGAGCCCCCCAAACCCAGAGAGCTCCCGTAACCCCTATAGCCCCCCAAACCAGAGGAGCCCCCATAGCCAGTCAAAGCCCCCAAACCCAGGGAGCTCCCATAGGCCCCATAGCCTCCCAAACCAAAGGAGCCCCCATAGCCCTGGGAGCTTCGGGAACTGAAGGAACGCCCCAGCCAGGCTGGGCCTGACGACCCCACAACGCTCTCCTGAGGAAAAGAGCTCAGTATGGGGCCTGGGATTGTCACCACAGCCGGTGGGGGGAAGATCACAGCTCTGGAGTCGGGGCATTGCTGCACACATGGCTCATTGTAGCTCTCAGCAATCGGCTGAGGGCAGGTCACTCCGCAGGGTCTGCAGGACTCACTGTAGGAGGACATCCTTCTTGTGATGGCTGTGAGTCTGCAATGCACAGCAGTAAGGGGTTTTAAGGTAAATGAAGAAATAGTGGAACTGTGCTGGGAGGAGGTAAACCAAGATTATTAAGCAGTAACTCTGTGTCTGAAATATCAGAAGTTAACAAGAAAATGGATATATTTATCCATGCTAACAAATAAAACTCATTCTTGTATTAACTCAATTTTATCCTTTGTTTCATCTCATCTTGATCACCTTTGTAAATAATTTGATGTGAAACAGAAATTCAGTACTAGATAAATTAGACAGATCTGTCTACAGCAACTTGGACTAGGGGAAAAGGTTCATTGACTGTATGTTTTAATTCAGACTTTATGAGGTGTAAGTCACCGCAAGTGTTTCTATAGCTTGAAGATCTACTTCCTATCTTAATGCAGTAACCCCTGATGCTGTATCTGGACAAAGACACATTTTCAGAAGGAAACAAAGGACATATGTCTGTAAAAACACATTCGAGAATCACCTCTGTGACAAAAGCATTGTTAAAGTAAATGCTAATAGTAGTAGAAAGAATGAGTGAAATCACACTTACCTTGTTCACTGTGGAGACTGAGACAAGAGAAATCGATATAAGGGCTGCGGGTGATACGAGCTTTTATACACTTCTTTAAGCCACCCTTTTTGCCTTTGGTCATAATCTGTTACAAAACAAACACAATAGTGGGAGCTTTAATTTTGCCACCTCAGCACTGTCCCTCCCAAATGTTAGTGTGGGTGTGATACAACTGCTGATGACAATCAGTTATCTGTGATTGCCATTTTAGGGGATTTGGGGAACTTGCAGGTGAAGGGTTACCATATAGTCATCGACTGAAAAACAGAACAAGAGGAGTGTGTCATGTTAGTCCCATTTAAATGTTCAGTGTAGTACTTGCATGATGTAGAGACCTTCTTGGTGCCACGTACACAAACCAGGTGAAGGTCATCCAACATGAAGTAGAAGTTTGGGTCTGAGAGGATGCAAGTTCTCCTTGCAGTTGGCTAAGGATCTATAAATGTTATTATACAGCAGAGCAAATAGCTGACACGATGCAGGCTCACTCCTGATGGGACATCACTATTGATAACAGCATGAAAGCAATAAGTCCTGGTAAAGTTTTTAGCTTGTGCTCTAAGCTTTTTATTTTACCTATAATTAACCCAGGCAGGGATATCAGAGTCTGATTTACTGCACCTGTCAAATGATATAGGGGAATGATATGGTCCCATCATCACAAGAAATATTAACTACAACCTGAGTGAAGTTAGCATCAGTCTGTTAAAACCTTTTCCAACACCTTTCTCTCAATTCTTCTGAGACAATTTAGATGACATTAGGTTAACAGAAGAATGACTGGGCTAAGTGACACCTCCAAAGAAGCAGAAAAGGCCTTACTGATATAGCCAGAACTCTTGACAGGGTCTCTGTCTAAAACTAATACCAAATGTTTCAAAATTTAATTTGATACCTCTGCTTTTAGAAGTTCTGTTAAAACACGTTTAAAATCAATCCCAATTTTCTTCCCCCCCACCCCACCTTGAAGTACTGACCATTTAACAAAAAGTGGGAAATTAATAAAATAGTATTAAAAAAGATATATTTTAAGGGGGTAAGTCTGCAGCATCATACAGTTATTTGCAAATCTGTTGGGTTTTAATTTTACAATATTACAAAAGATAGGCTATAAACTACCTTTAAATTGTAAGATAGGTGTGCCTTTGAAGTGTCATCAGGATTTGCTGATAATAATGAGAGGCACCTGGAAGATAATGACTTTAAGCTGCTTCACAAATACTCGTTAATACTTAGTGCTTGCAATTTCTGTTATTATCATATTAAATTAAGACGGGCAGGATTTAGAAGCTCCCTTGTTATGAAACAGTATCATTTAAAAATATGCCAACCAATGTCAAATCCTTTTGATTCCCTAACCAGACTGTGATTTATAACTTCAATGCCTGAAATTATTTGATTTTCATTCATGATATCAAGTTCTTCTTTTTACCAAGTATTAATCTGTTTGGGGAGATTATGACATGTTCATGCAATGGACTATAGATAGTAGCTTCATCTCCCTTTATGTGCCAGTATTTTGCTAATATATCTAAAATGTCTATTGCCTTAAATTCAGTGGTGGGGAAGAGCCTCATTACAAATTACCTGAATTTTCAGGCTTAACTGGCTATTTGTCCATGTCCTGAAAAACAAGGGGTCTTAAATTAAATCTCTACTCTTAGACTTTCCAGACCACTTGCTCTCACCTCTAAATGACTCCATCTCTTATGCATGAAGTTGTACCTAATTACACAAAGCACTTCATTCACGCATCTCTAAATCGTGTGCTGATAGTTGCGTGTTTGTGGTACAACACATCAAATATGAATTTTTAGTGGGTGTTTGTAAAGTCTCTTATCATTCCTAGGAGGATCTGTAATATCTTTGAAGTGTCACTGCCTCAGTGACATTCCAAAGACAGCAGTAAAAATAAGAATGGAATCCACCTTATAATTCATGAGTCATTAATGATATTTTATCTGCTAATACAGATGTCAAAAGCCCCATGTTTCTAAACCAAATGTAGATACATGAAATTCTCCTTCTTTCTATTACCTCTCTCCCTCTTTTTATCCAGCTTGCATGTATTTTCATACATATTCACTTAAATGGCACTTTTCTTAAAAGACAGATAAATTTAATTGATCCTTTCTCATCCACTCTAAAAATAACAGATGCCCCAGTGCTGGTGCTGGCTATTAGAAGTCTGAAGGAACTCGTCATTCACCAGACCAATGCCCACAGGTTGGTACCAACATTGTATCACACCTGGTTTTGAAGGTGGGGAGTGGCAGTGCAAAGCAAGCAAAATTAAATCCCTCGATGGGAAGGTTGTTTGGTTACTATGTAGGACCTGAGGCACAAAGGGTGTTTCATATCTGTAAACAGTTTGAGAAATGTATAAAAGCTGTCTCTACTCCAAGCCTCTCTATCCATATCTCCTGGCTTATTCTCCTCAGTGAACAAGGTAAGTCTGATTTGGCTCAATCCTTCTCAAGTTTTTTTCTGTTGATGCTAAATTCTACATGATGTTATGGATTGGTGGGTTAGAGAACTGCCGGTGTCAGAAGGTGTTATCCTTAGAACAAAATGGGAAGTTTTTCTATGCTACTTTGAATAAACATTTCCCAGGCATTTTAGTTCCAATTCAGAATCTACATGCATTATACAATTTAAAAATAACAGAGTGATCGCAGTAGCTACCACCTTGTGGTAGTATTTGTCCCATACAGGTAAATATTCCTATTTGGAAGTTGAGTGCTACTGGGGAACCAGTATGAAACTATAGAAATACCTGGGCTATATCTGACACTTCTTTTCTTAACTTGCTGTGAATATATTTATTCAAGATTCACCATGCATGACACTAGACGTCTGCAGCTGTGCATGACATCTAGGAGATCTTGACAGTAAACAGAATCTAGAATAGGATTTATGTGACCAGATGTAGGTATACTTCACAAGGTAATGAATACTGGGCTGTCACAATTTTCACTGACTTTAAGCAAGCACAGGCGTCTAGAGTCAGGTAACAATTTCTGCATCTGAAACCTGTTTACTGCTGTGCATTGCAGACTCACAGCCATCACAAGAAGGATGTCCTCCTACAGTGAGTCCTGCAGACCCTGCGAAGTGACCTGCCCTCAGCCGATTGCTGAGAGCTACAATGAGCCATGTGTGCAGCAATGCCCCGACTCCAGAGCTGTGATCTTCCCTCCACCAGCTGTGGTGACAATCCCAGGCCCCATACTGAGCTCTTTTCCTCAGGAGAGCGTTGTGGGGTCGTCAGGCCCAGCCTGGCTGGGGCGTTCCTTCAGTTCCCGAAGCTCCCAGGGCTATGGGGGCTCCTTTGGTTTGGGAGGCTATGGGGCCTATGGGAGCTCCCTGGGTTTGGGGGGTTTGACTGGCTATGGGGGCTCAAGTGGCTATGGGAGCTCCTCTGGTTTGGGGGGCTATAGGGGTTACGGGAGCTCTCTGGGTTTGGGGGGCTCCCAAGGCTATGGGAGCTCCTTTGGTTTGGGGGGCTACGGCAGCTCCCTGGGCTTTGGGGGCTCAAGTGGCTATGGGGGTTCCCGTGGCTATGGGGGCTCCTTTGGCTTGGGAGGTTACGGGGGCTCACTTGGGTATGGCCGTTGCCTAGGTTATGGAGATGACACGGGCTACGGGGTCTCCCTGGGCTATGGGGGCCAACATGGGTCCAGTGGCTTTGGCAATTGTGGCAGGTCCTACAGCTCTGGCTTCTCCTCCTGTGGCACGGGGTATTACCTCCCTGGAGCTCAGAGGTGGGGCAGGTCCCGCCGCGGGAGCTGTGGGGCTTTCTGAAGTCCCCAGGATGGTGCCCAGAACCAGCAACAGCCCTGAAGCCAGGACCATGGCAAAAGGACATGGAGCAAGAGCAATGGGGACGAGCAGCATGCATCAGCTGTCCTGGCATGGGGACAGGAGGTGGCTGTGTGTGCCCAGCAGCACACTACCCTGTGCCCCTGCGTGCCCTGGCTGCATGGCTCAGCGTCGGTATCCCCTGCATCCCTCCATCACCCTGGCTGTCCCCTGGGTCCTGAGCGGGGCACTGGTACCAGAGCGTGACACCCGCATCATGCCTTTCTCCTTGTATTGACTTGATTTTCTGTAATTGGCTGCTCTGCTTCTCTTTCACATTAAAACCCCACGGTGTTGCACAAGAACCTCTCTGGTTTTCATTTGTTCCTTTAGCCTCCTCTTGGAGCAAAACTCCATCTGCTCTGTTAACTTATCAAAGAATCTGCGCTGCTCAATCTCTCTTTAAGATGTGGAATGAAAGTTTAATTGGGATCCTTAAGGCATCAACAGCACTGTGTTAATGAATGTTTGTTTAGCAATTTAGCAGTCATTATCTTCTCCAAGGTTCAGAACAGGCAGGGTAATTGTTATTGCTGTGAGTATTTCTGGTGACACCCCAAAGGCCCCCCAATCACCACATAATTTAACAACCAATTAAGACATAATTGCAGCATTCCTAAACTAACAAGCCAACAAAGGAAGAATCATACATAATTTTTTTCTTTAATTTGAATTTTAAATGTTCTTCCTGATATTTACTGCCATCTTTGTTAATGGCAAAATCTTCTTCATAATCTAAAATATGAGTGTGAAAATAATACCAGAGATTTCTGAGATTTTATGAGCTCCAAGGAAGTGGAATACCAAACAACAAAATGATGTATTGCCTGTAAGACAACGTTAGTTTTCCCACCTCTTTCCCCCCATGGATTGTTAGCCAGGAATGATTATTTCATATTGTACTTAAAGATGTCTGACTAAGGGAAAATACACCCTGTCAAAAAAGGGGTATTACTCATTACTTACATTTATTTATGATTACTTCCTTACTAATTGGTATGGCATGATTTAAAGGAAGATCTGCCTGGTACTTACAATTTATGCACAGGCAAATTTCCCCCAGAGAAGGCTCCAAAGAGGAAGAGAGAGGAAGAACATTGCAAGACACATATTATGATGCGCCATAAATTTAATGAAAAGTAGAATTTTAAAAAACATACAGCATAAGAAAGCAGTAGGGTTGAACAAGGATAAAACTAATCATCCATTTCAAGGCAATGCTTTACAGCTGGACACCCAACTCCTACATGCAACAATACAAGTTACATTTTTCACCTCATTGATAACAGAGAAAGGCATTAAATCAGAAATGCCAAGCTCCTGCAGTCCTATTAGCTTAGGGAAAAGCTGAGGGTGGTCAGCAAGCATATGGCCATGGTCATCAACTCAGTCGTGCATCCGGATCACGCTTTTAAGCTTCTGGTTTTTCCTTTGTGGTTTTTCCCCGAGGCTTATCATGGCCCACACCGGTTGTAACGACGGTAGGACCTCCCATAGAGGCCACCTAGACCTGAATATCCAAGGCTCCCGAGTCCCAAGGAGCTGCCAGAGGAGATAGGGACCCCCCCAGCACTGAGAGCATCCCCTACAGCTGCAGATGCTGAGGATCCCACTGTGGTATTTTGTGGGAAGGAGCTGAGGATGGGGCCGGGCAGGGTCACCACCACGGGAGAGGGCTGGATCACGTACGTCGAGTCCTGGCACTGCCTGACGCAGGGCTCATTGCAGCTGTTTGCCAGTGGGGTTGGGCCACAGCTGGTGGGAGGACACAGGTCGTAGCAGGACATGGCTGTGAGATGGAACTAAGTCTGAAACACAGGGGAGAAAGTAAGTACAAGAAAAGAGTTGTAGTTATGTTATTAAGCTGCTAAGATGATGGAAAGTGCAAGAAACTAGAGACTATGTGGAGAATGGAATAATGTATTCGTGTTAGGTTGAAAGGATACTTCAGTGAAACCCAAACTCCTCTGTGCTACAGAGGACAGCTCAAGGGGTAGCTCTACCTGCTCCTGAGTAGTCTTTGATAGCTCATTTCTCACAACAGTCCTCCAGAATTTGTGCAGTCCTGCAATATGTGGGAAGCGAGGGACAAGCCTTAAGATCTCCTGCATGATACGGCTAGGAGAAACTTCACCCACAACAGAGGGAAGAATTAAAAATTCCTCATCAGGTAGAAGCTGCTGAACATAACTTGATAATGTGACACCTGTGAAAGGGAGATTTTATCCTCCCCACAGATGGGCTTGTCTCTTAAACAGCAAAAGAATAAATATTCTGCCTAAATCTTATTTAATCATTCCTCTTTCTTTGTGCTTATTTTCTCTTACATCAGTCTTACAGAGAAAGCAACTTTCTGTCTGTTTCTGAAGGCAGGGGGGAATAGAAGTTGACAGTGTCCAAAATCATTTGATAAGCAAATAGAACAGGTGGAAGCTTTACTATTGATTTTTCAGTTACAGGTTACTGAGGTGCTGCAACGGAGATCTAGTGCTAAAGTATTTAGAGCATTTTAGAAGGAGGTAATTCAAATATTTCTGGTCTCAAAGTGCTTAAGAAGGATTATTTTCATGGTAGCTGGTGCAAGAAGAGATATACTTTCAGTATTGTTCAGCACGCTTCTGAAAATTTGAGCCCGTTTACTTATCTATCTATAGAAAAAGCTCCAAGAAAGCCAAACGCTCTGTACAGATTCTCCACATCCACTTCTAGTTGCTGAGCAATTCACATGCAGAGATTCAAACATCTTGGAACCGAATGATCCAGTGACACAAATGAAAAATTAGTCTGAAGTCCTGTGTCCAGAAATTGCCACCCTTCAAAGAACAGCTACCCTCTTTTAGAGAAAGAGCTGCTTGCAGGTCTCCCACACACACTGATAAGCAACATAAAGCTTAGACCGCTATAGACAAGAGAGTGTAAAAATAAAATATGATGAAGGCAACAATTCAGGACACTGAAAGATAGTAAGCAGATTCAGACTTACCCTTTTCGCCAAGGAGAATAAAGCAGAAGTGGATGGCAGCAACTCTCACTGTGCTGGCTTTTATACTGTGTCCTAGAGCGCCTGAGGACTTGAGACATACTTTGTGCATGTAGCTATTTGCCAGCCAATTGCTAAAGACTTCTTGTATGCAAAATATTCCCAGCTGATGATTTACTTTTTCCTCACTGTTTGTATTTATTGGCTTGATTTAATTTCCTCACCATAACATATGCATTCCACTATAGAGGTTTCTTTTATCTTAAAATCTTATGAGCCCAGCTAATTCCTGGTCAGATCAACTGGTTCATCTGAGTTGAGTTACTAAAGAAATTATTTTGCATCCTAAGGGCAATATATGCAATTTACATCATTTGACTGAGATGAATATATATATATATTAAGAAAGACACATGCCAACTCCCCTGTGAAATCCCCCTTCCCTCTTCATGGAGAACATAAGTTTTTGACACATCTCACTCTGAAAAGGCCAGAAGTTACTACTTCTGACTCTGAATTGAACTGTAGGTTTACCAAATTCCTCTCAAACAGCCAGACAGTTGCACAAACTCAAAAAATAAAATGGTTACAGAAAGCACTTAGCAGAGCTGATTACACTTTACCAGTCTCTAAGGTACTTATTGGGAAATAGATTATTTGAAGGAACATACTGTTTTACTTTCTTGACTCAGGAGACAGGATGAAAGAGTATCAACAGTCTGATCTATTCATTTAGTATTAAACTACTACATTTCCATGAAGGAATTTGAGACACAGCTCTTCAATTTGGGAACTGTCAAAGTCCTTAATCTAAGGAGTAAGGAGTCTACAGTTTTAGCTTTCTTCCTACATCAAACTCCAGGAAAACAATTCAGGTCAGATTGAGGATGCATGTGAATTTTAGGCTAGTCAGAGACACTGGCACTCAAAGTCTTGCACAAGCTTACCTATGGGGTCATCAAAGACGCCAAACAGTTTTACATTTGCCATTGAACTATTATTTTCCCCTACTGTCTCTTGCACTATTATACAAAATTAGACTCCAAATTAATGGTAGCTACTCAGAGAAGTTTATAATCTTGTTCTTTTTTCCTCTTTTGAAAGCAAATAATGTTGACTTCATTTTCATGGTCTTAAAGAACACTGCAATGCGCAACAATTCAATTTCTTTTTCAAAGACAATTTCTAGATTAAAAAGTAATTGCATACAATGTATAAGCAAACTGTAGGGAAGGGATCAGTATTCCAATCTCTCCTCTTCTAATGTTTAAATCACTTAGCTAGAGACATGCAAATTATCTCTGAACTGTGAGTATCTTCATGAAGATCTCCTGGGAAATAAATGCTGATTGTACACTTCTGAGGAACAAAAGTCTTCAAAGTTCACAACATATTTTCATCAATGGCTCAGACACACAAATAATGCATTATCAGAAGATGTGAAGGTATGCGACACTATTTGAACATGATCAGTGTTTAAAGTTTGTGACCAGGATTACTAATGAATTTCACAAACTTCTTCACATTACATGGTGTCACAAACTGGAGTCCTTCCATTTTTTACTTAAAATACAAATAAATATTTGCACAAAGTCACATGTTAAAAACTGCATTCCAATCGTCAGTCACTGGATGTCCTCGGGTATATGATGACCCCCATCAGTGACATTACCGACTGAAACTCTCTATCCCTTGAGATTCATCAGTCTTTTCCCAATGCTCTTACCAATACATGCACACAGACATACTACTGCAATATCAAAATATTAAAAAACATATGCCTTTATAGCAATAACTATCAATTTACCATAAGAGAAGCATGTCATTTGGAAAACAAAGTCATCAAAAGGTATAGTGATGATAAAAAGAATCACAAGTCCTCTCCTGAAGGTGGTCATATGTCAAGTCAGCCCGGCTGGCTCAAGCTCCTCATCCCAGGAGCTGAAAGCTTTGGGATGTTGCTCTTTGGAATATTACAAAGAGTAGTGATTTGAAATCTTACAGTCACTTATCAGGGATGAAATTGCACACTCAGGACTTAAATTAGAAGCTTTTGCTGTGACAGCAGGTGGTACTCCCATGGGCCAGTGTGACCAAAATGCTAAAGAGCAGACAAATTTCCTAATCAAATTGAATTTTGACTCATCCACATTTTGGGAAGGTGGAGTCAGTATAATGGAGCCAGGCATATTTAGTGGATGCAAATGAAAAAGATGAAAGAGACACCATGGATCGTGGTTTTCATCCAATGCCAGGATCAGCCCATGCAATAAACATAAACAGTAAACAAAACAATTTTACTAGTGGGAACCCAGCCATATGCAAAAAAAAACCCCAAAATTAATGCAGGAACTGGTTACTAAATGTACAAGAATGTCTCAGATCCTCCAGGCAGCCTGAGAAAGCTATAAAGGCTCTTGCTCTTCAGAGCCTTCCTGCCTCGTCCCTTATCCCTATATGCACAGAAGATGATACAATTCTGGTTTCGGCTTTGCAAAACTTGGTATTGAAATATATTTTCACTGGCAGCAGTAGAAAATAGTTAGTGTCCCACAAAAACAGCTCACGTTATTTTTTCTATGGGACCAACTTATTCCAGCTATTGAGTGATAGATATTAACAGATGCAAGTTTATAAATTGAGAAAGAGAAGACACAGAGGGTTCTTTTGTTCAGAGCATGTGTACTCTACCATGTACTGTTTTATATGCTGCTGTTTTATTGTCTAATACTATGTGTTATGGCACCCATATCACCCGATTATGTAGACCCCCAGTCCAACACGGTATGTTGTTTCCAAAACAAACACAATAACAACTTGAAAGACAACACCTGAGCTTGTCTTGCCTAGAAAAGTTTCTCTGTAACATGATAATCTAGCTCATATTCTGCAGCAGTGAATAAAACACTTTCTGATTAAATACAAAACCAAACAAAGAAAGCTTTTACTTTAAGACTGTGCTATGTTTGTTGCTGCAAAAAGTTTTAACCCAAAGACAGCAGTTTGGGACAATAAATAAGGGAGGCAATTATGCTTGAGGATTGTTTTTGCTTTTTGTTTTAAAGAAGTGAGCTGCATACCTGAGCTGTCTGCTACAATGTCCGAATGCCTGAAGGAAAGATCCCAACTTTGGAAAGGGTGTACATGCACAGAGGCTACCTCTATGGAGAGGTTTGGTGCAGCTGATTAGAAGAAAGCTTAACAGAAAATTGTAGGAGGGGATTGCAAGTGTAGGCAAATATCCTTTGCCATGAGAAATGTAATTATCTATTTGTCCACCGGAATATGTTAAAGATACCTTCACTGCAGTGCCTCAGCCATAACTCTTTCCAGCCATATTGATACTGTGAAATTGTCTTCTCTGCTGCGTTAGATACGCAGGTTGACCTCCATAAGAGAAACCTGTTTTGCAACAACTACAAAGGAATGATGACTTCTTTGGAATGCATCCTCTTTGATCAAGCAATAGCTTCAGCTGAGACGGCAAAAAATATATTACACATTTAATTCAGACCAGCCTTCTGCTGTATTATAATATCAAACTGCTAACTTTCCATTCTCTTTTGTTGTTTATTAAGAAAACCTACTCCTTAAAAATTATTAATTCTTTCAGGGAACTGATGTATCTCCTTTAATTTAGCTCTGCTAATGACTGTAGTCAATATAACTTTGTCAACCTTTTTCTCTGGCTTTAATTACAGTTCAACATCAGTCTGTACAGACACAGACAAAGACTCCAAGCAAGAAATTACACAGATATCAGGCTGTGAGTTGTATGGGCTGACAGGACATTGAATCATCCAGAACCTTCAGGTAGAGTTTTTCAAACGTGCTTCCTTTAGGGACCAAAGCTCCCAGCCTCTAAAAACCGACTTTGTTACAACACAGATGATCAAGCTAGAACAAAGCAATGCCCAATAAAGTTCAGATCTACTAGACACAACAGATAGGAATCGGTTTATAAAGACACACTAAGAAAGGCTTAGAACTTAGAGCGCTTTCATCTCTTTCTCCCAGACATGTTTCCAAGCCAGCAAAAGTCAAAGGCTAATTCCCTTGCAAAAACATCACATAGCCCTCCCTTCCTCCCCTCTGAGACTCACCAGGGCCTGATGTCAGCTGCCAAGAGGTGCTGCACCCACCAGAAAGCTCTGGGCTGCACTCAAAGGGGTGCACTAGCTTGCTGCCTCTCTCCCACCACCTCTGCCCTGAGCAAGTTCAGCTGCCCCAGGAAAAGCATCATTTTTCCCTTCTTTTAAAGGGATCTTCCTACATATCACAGATAGGATAAAGCAAGCCACAATGTTCTTCCAGGTAATAGCACATATATCCTATTTGTGCAGTAAGCTGAGAACAGATGAGTGGAGGTAGCACTTCAGAAAAAGGTTTATCCCTATAATTTCTAGTATTCCTCACACCCCTGGAGATTTTCCTGCTGCATCCCTCTGTCCTCTTTTCCATGTAGATACTCTTGTCTACTACATCTATGGAAGGATAAGAAGAAACAGTATTCCTCTCAGTGAGCTTTTCCCTGAAATTAGGCTATTCCACTTCTCATTGAAGGGAAGGTAATACACCTTCTCAGATCAGCCTATTGCCCCAGTCAAAGACTCCCTCTTAAAAGACACCCATCTCACAACATTTTCTTATAAGAGAGCAATATTATATCTGTTAAAGGGCCTTTTTCCATCTCCATGGTAAAGGGTCTTTAAAGGGTAAACAGAAGCAGCTCCCTGCTTATCCCTTAATATTTCCTGCTTATGCAACAACAGGAGACACGCCCATTGCAGGTGAACATCATCTCTCTAGCCTTTGAGGAATTCTCTGAGGCTTGATTTACCATGTATAGACAAAGATAAACTTTTTACACAACTGCAACTAGACTCATTCTCCTTTGGCAATTGACATGAAGTTATTTGCACGGTGTTTTCTGGAACTAATGACTTGCAAAGGGACCAGTTTCACCACAGACAAGATGGAAAAGGGGCTGGGAGAGTCAAGAAGTACAGGCAGACTCGGAGTATGATGCAACACAAATTTAATGAGGCTGAGGAATGGAAGGAAGCAATGTAAAGTGTAAGGAACACATTTCCATGGTCCACTAAGGACAGTACCCACTCATCCCTCTCATAATAACACACTCAGCAAAATGAGATCTTCCTTCTTCATTAAGTGGACTGTACTGATTCAGCCATGCAGAACAATTTCTAATAATTACATATTTTACCTAGTCATTGTCAAATACAAAAAAAAAAGCATAAGAGAACAAGACATTTGATCAGAAATATAAAGTAAAGCATAACAAAATTAAGACAAGCAAAGGCCTGATTTTAGGAGATGCCAGGCTCCCACAGCTTCAGTAACTTCAGGTTGTGGGTGTCTAACATCAATTCTGAAAACCATGGCCATGAGCTCAGTCCTGCGTCGGGTTGTGCTTCAGCATTCCTGGTCATTTCTTCCTGCTTGTTCCTTACACTTTAGCACGGCCCATAGAAGCCACTGCGGTAGGTGTTGTAGCGACGGTAGGGCCGGCTGTACCCACTGCCCAGGCCTGGATAGCCAAAGCTCCCAAATCCCAAGGAGCTGCCAGAGGAGATGGGGACCCCTCCAGCACTGAGAGCACTCCCAACAGCTGCAGATGCTGAGGATCCCACAGCGGTGTTCTGGGGGAAGGAGCTGAGGATGGGTCCGGGCAGGGTCACCACCACAGGAGAGGGCTGGATCACCACTGTTGAGTCCTGGCACTGCCTGACACAGGGCTCGTTGCAGCTGTTGGCAAGTGGGGTTGGGCCACAGGGGGTGGGAGGACACAGGTCATAGCAAGACATGTCTGTGGGGTGGAGGTAAATCTGAAACACACATACAATTAAATTAAATTTCAATTCTTGCAATAGAAGAATTTAAAGAAAACTCTATTTGCATAACTGAAATTCCCTCATAAGGGGAGATTTTAACAAAATAACAAGAGATTCCATGGGAGCAGGACATTTTTCACCAGATCCAGAGGAAGAACTTTGAAAACAGAGTTGAGCTTGCCTTTTCTTTAAGGAGACTACTAGGGAAAGTAACGCTGGTGCCTCTCCATTGGTAACTTACCCTGAAGCCTCTGTGGTTAGTCAACTCACCCAGGAAACAGGGTGCATGCTGGTGCTGAAAGCCTCTTCATTCACGTTGCAGAGGGTGTCCTAACCACATGGTCATAACACTACCCTTGGGAAAAGGTATTTTCAACATTTTCCCTTGCAGTTGCGGCTGCACACAGGAAAATTCTTAGGGCTCTGCGTGTCCTAGAGAAATGGAGGTTGACTCTGTAGCCTTCAGAAGAAGGTGCTTTGCTGGGACAGGTAAGACTTGGTTTGTTATTCCTGATCCAAGGCTTGCTTCTTTGCTAAAGAGTCAATGATGACGAACAACCTACCTAATGTTAATACAGCAAATAACCTTTCCCATTTCACTTCTGTCATGTCCTCTCATGCATGTTCCCTCTTGGACGTCCCTTCTTCCAATTTTAGAAAGTGGGAAATAGAAGCTTAAGCACTTAAAATTTGTTCAATAAGAAAAGGAAGGACAGGCAGCTGAACTCAGGAACACTCCTATTTTTGTGTAGTGTTATTAATATTGAAATCATCATCAGATCTGAGAAGCTACATTGCAAATCTGCCCACCATTGTTTGGAGGATGGAGAAGCAACCGGGTAAAGGTCACTCCTTGCCTGCAGAAGAACTATGTATTGAGTTTCAAATGCAGGCATGGACTGATGATTTCTTTTTATGTGGAGAGCTGGAGACCCAGGACTGTCAGTGTTGGCCAGTATCCCTGTGTTCTTCTAATCTTCTGGTGTTAGCTGAATTTTCCACAGACAGCACACTACTCTGCGCAGACCCAAGAATTCACTACAGATATTTTATATTCAGCTGCAGGACCTGAAAACTTTCCATTCAATGATTTTTATAACTGACCACCAACAGAAAATTCTCCTTGTTCATATGAAAGCCCCTTCCTCTCTCAGAGAAAAAAAGCAGAAGGTACTACAACATTAGTGAGGAAAAGCTACAAAATCATCAAGGCAACAGTTCAACATATAAAGAAAGAATAAATGGGTTCAGACTTACCTTATTCACCAAGGCAAAGAAGGTAAGAGAAATGGATAGAAGAGCCTTGAGTTGCTCAGGTTTTTATACTGAGTCCCAAGTTGCCTGACAACTTGGGACATTCTTTGTGCATGAAGTTATTTATGAGCCACTACTGATTACACATTTTTTTTCCTCAGTATTTGTGTTTATTACTGCTTCACTTCCTTATCTTGTGGCATGTATATCTGACCACAAGTTTCTTTCATCTTAAAATATTCTGGGCCAAGTTAATTTCTGGAAACACTAGAATGATTAATTCAGATTTATTCTGCCTTCAAAACCCTTTTGGATCTGCCTGGTGCCATTAAAGGAGATTAAGCATAATTTACATAATGCAGTCCCTTGTACCCTTCTCTGCAAGGTAAATAGTGTTGGAAATCATGAGGAATTTCAGCTTTTGGAATTCAATCCATGAGCACTTGTAGTTTGGGGATTCAAGCTGCTTTTAGGAAAAAAAGAGACTGATTTTTTAGAAAATGGCCGGGAATACACACACAATTTTCACCCAACTCCAGCCCCACAATGAGAGAAGAAGCACAAATACTGTTAAAAGGGAAAGACACTGAAGAACCCTGTGAGAGTCATGAGGAACTGAAAAGTGTTATGGCTGGGTACAAAGGCTGAGTTATAACTAGAAGAACACTTAAGATACTGCTTCTTTGACATGGAAGAAGAAACAAAAAAGAGTATTAGAAGTCCAATCTAATGACATAATAGCAAATGATAGCACTCCTGTGGAAGAGGATGAAGGACAAATCTTATTAATACAAGATCTTTCCTGGCTGTCTCTAATTCTGGGCCTGATCCCTTCAGAGGCCTTTATCTAAAGAATGCACAAATCCACTTTTATTCTTATCTCATACCTCAAAACATCAACAATTTAGGTTAACTTCCACATGCATAAATATGTTGCATTGCTTGACGATATTTATTCTCAAGGAAGAGTTCTGCAAAAGATAAAGCTTTACAAAATTCAACTGTGGGGGCAGAAGAAGTATCGTAGAATAATTCTCCCTTTCCTATTGCAGCATTCATTTCTCCAGATGTCCCTGCAGTGTCTGGTACAGATGTGTTATAGACCAATGGTAGCCAGTTGGAGAAGTGTCAAAAGTATATAAAGTTTCAATAATTTCTTCACTTGCAGTCAGTTTTTCTGTCACTTTGCAGCAGTCTTTGGATTGCACAATGAAGTTGAGCTGCTTCTGGGGGGGGGGGGGGGGGGGGCCTTACAGGATAGATAATAAAGGGGTTAAATACATAAGCAATCCTAGACACAGAGATTAGTACTCAGGATTTTGCTCTCCTAGCACTTCAACTACTGAGACATGTAAATCAACTCTAAATTAGGATTGTCTTTGTGAAGATCCCCTGGGAACAGAAACTTGTTTGGCTTGGTCATAGGTTCCTGAGAACTTCAAAGTTTATCAGAAGTTATTATTAAAGTGCTAGGCATGCAAAGTATCATATTATGTACAAATTTAAAATACATGACCCATATTTGAATTCCCATATCTCTTCTGCAATAATATATTATTAAGATTTAGGAGTGTGGGTCAGTCATTGGGTTCTAAAATTTGTGTCATTGTTCCTGGCTGCAGGAATTACAGCTATTTTATTTTTAATTAAAAAATAGCTCAAGGTTTGGTTTAAGCCATCTTATATTTCAATGAGATTCTCAAATAAATTTCCCTTGCTTTTTCTAACTTCACCAACCCTGTCCATTTCTCAGTACTTCTCTATATTCTAAGGGATTAACAGGCTTTTTCAAAAATAATTTCCTCTATAGAAGCTGGTGTCTAGCAACTATTTGATGAATTAATTTGCATAACAGTATCCATAGATTATTGTAATCATTTTTTTTTATTCTTCCTTCATCCAAGCTCTGTTTGGTAAACACAAAATAATTTTTAAAAAAATCACACTATGAGTTTTTAAAAAAAAGGATCTAGCAACATTTTCAGAGATATCTATAGCCTTCCTTGAAAATAGTTGCAATAATTATTGTTCTAACTCCAGCCACTTTATTGTATAGTCATAACAACTTAATTGCCTGATCTTCCAGATGAATAAAATGAGTGAATCAGAAGTTCACAGTTTTTTGGTTTTTTTTTTGTATAATCAAGGACAGACCTATATATTCAGATTATAATTAAAACTTCTTGCATAAGGTGAGAACACCCTCCTGAGACACCTGTAAGTGACTAAACATCTGAAAAAATATTCTTAATAAAAGTGGAACTGGAAGCTTACTCACAATAATCCCCATGTAATGGCTCCAGACACAAAAGTGACCCCAAAGTCTGTGCATGGAAAAAGAGACACACAGAAAATGGAAGCTTCCATGGCAAGAAGAGTGCCATCTGCAATAGACTTCAAATTGTAATTAATCAACTTATTATAAAGAAACAGATGCCTCAGAGGCTTTGAGCAGTTGAACAAATCTGTAAAAGATCTTACAACTCAGAGCCCTCCCATACCACCCCCTTCTCTCGCCACTCACAACAGTTCTGATAGATCTTGTTTTTATCTCAGCCCTCATTCTTAGCTAATTATATTAACACAGATGCTTACTGACAGCATTAGCAACAGCCTGTGTATCCTACACAGCCATCTGAAGTTCACACAATAATCTAGAGCACCTGTTTCCAGGCCACTAAGAGTGAACTCTGCTAATACCCTCATGGTATTAGCAGCTTCTGGCTTATTGCTTAGAACAGAAGATGTATTTGTAGCTTAAGGTTGTTTAGTTCAGTCAAACTGGATGCCTCTGAATGGCATTCTGTTCCTGTTGCAACCCACTACTGATTATTTGCTGTAATTTATTGTTTGGCCCAGGAAGCTGCCTGTTGGTGTTAGGCAGAGCTTGTGACTTGAACTTCACAACTTCAGCTTCTGCTGCTCAAATAGTTTCCCTGAAGGCAAAGGTGTTCAAATATAGGTAGATATGTAGTTCTCAAAATTCACACCTTAACATAGCTGTTTTCATTGCTAATGTTATTCAAATACTGTTATGAAGAACTTTAAAATGATAGAAGTTTGAGGTTTGGTTTTGCATCTTAAGCTTAAACAATTTATGTTACAATTTCCCTTTTTGTTAAAAAATAAATGTAGCTAACTACTGCATACAGATCTGTGGAGTATTTCTGCAAAGAGCCAGGTGTAGTGTGGTCGTTCTGCTGGAATTCAATGGGGAACAGTAGAAGGAAAAAACCAACAAAAACTAATTTATGCTGGAGGGAAGAAATTGTTTATTCACCAGTAACATCTGCAAAACACCACACCCAAGATGGGTGGGCTTTAGTTATTTTTCAGATGTGTTTGAATATTTATTCAAATGCAGATTTTAATTATATTTCAAATTGCAAGAGTGCAATTAGTATTTCTCTGCCCATGGCCCTATTGTGTCAGATCCACCTTCCTTGCAGAACAGTGTCTTGGTGTCACCAAGACTGATGAAGGTGTGCTTGTAATCCATCACCTCAGAGCAATGCATTGCCTATAATCGTTGGTATAAACCCTTTTCACAAGGCAATTTTTCTTTCTGACAGGGGTTACATGAGATATCACTCACCTGCATTTTGATGCATTTACATGCCAGGTCCCTGATTTATATTTACTTCCATTAGTCATTGAGGAAGGAAAAGATTACAGCCTACACATTTGGAGCTGGAGACCCAGGACTGACACACATTCATTTAAAGCCTTTCCATCCCAGGTAAGCAGAGAAGGGTTTTCATACTCAGAATAAACTTTGAAATTACACACTTTCACATGCGGTGAAAATTCAGTGTGTCATTTAACTCCACAAATGCCTGCAACCAGTGAGTGTACACAAGTACCTCTGTCAAACCCAACTAGTTCAGCACGAGCCCACGAAGATGCACACAGAGGCACCAGGAGCTCTTACAACATGAGTTACAAATCTACATTTGAGTAGCCTTAGGTTGGCATTAATTACAAAAAATATTCAATATAATTTTGAGGGGGAGCAGCTCTCCTCTTAGAGCATTCACCTCAAACCACTTTGCTCAGGCCACAGCCATCAAAAATGCTTTCTGATGAGCAAGAGGAATTCGGTAACACGCAGTTTAAGTGCATGGTCTTCCCACGGTGATGAAAGAGTTGGGGAAGGGAATGTAGCAAATCTATAGTGCTTGTAGACAAAGTGTCTACTCTGTATAGTACCTGTTTTGCTACAGTGTATCAAATTTATCTCACACAGGCCTCTACTTTGTTACAAAGTATATACCTTGTATATACAATGTTCCCAAAGCTTCCTGGCTGTAAAAAGTTTTCTTGGTGTAGAGGTCACCAGCCAAATCCTTGTTTCTAGTCAACATGAAAAAGTAGCTTTCGATTTGTAAAACAGAGGAACAGTAAGAAATGTTACAAAAAATGAGAAGCTAAAAGATTTTCAAACAAGCATGAGGAGACTTGGATTGTGATGCAGCATAACTTTAATGAGAGCAAAAAGTAGAATAAAAAAGTACAAAGTATATATCTAGGATTCAGTAAGACAAAAGCTAATATGTCTTTTTATCCTGGGTTTCTTTTCTCGGTGCTGCTGTGAACCGAGACAATAAAGCCCCATCTACAGCAACAGAAAAAAATATGTTTCATCAGAAGTACGAAGTATTCAAAGAATAAGACAAGCAAAGGTCTGATTTTAGGAGATGCCAAGCTCCCACGGCTCCATTAATTTCAGGTGGAGTTGTGGGTCTCCAACATCACTTCTGAAAACCATGGCCATGAGCTCAGTCCTGCATCGGGTCGTGCTTCAGCATTCCTGGTCATTTCTTCCTGCTTGTTCCTCACGCTTTAGCATGGCTCACTAAAGCCACTGCGGTAGGTGTTGTAGCGACGGTAGGGCCGGCTGTACCCACTGCCCAGGCCAAAGCTCCCAAATCCTGAGGAGTTGCCAGAGGAAATGGGCACTCCCTCGGAGCTCAGGGTGCTGCCCACGGCTGCAGAGGTGGAGGATCCCACAGCAGTGTTCTGGGGGAAGGAGCTGAGGATGGGTCCAGGCAGGGTCACCACCACGGGAGGGGGCTGGATCACGTACGTCGATTCCTGGCACTGCCTGACACAGGGCTCGTTGCAGCTGTTGGCAAGTGGGGTTGGGGCACAGGGGGTGGGAGGACACAGGTCATAGGAAGACATGTCTGTAGGACAGAGGGAAGTCTGAAATACAGGGAAGAAATATAAAAGTTGTTTTAAGTTCATAAAAGTCAGGTAAGAGAATAACATATGTGAAAATGCCTAGAGAAGATAGTCAGAGAGGTATTCGCTATTAGATCAGAATCCACAGTAGACAGTCTGAAAATAGCATAGAGGCTTCTCTTAGTTTTATAAGGCTGCTGGAGGATGTCTCTGCTCTGTGGCTGGCCTCTGAACTGTGGTGCCAGTCATGGTAACATTTGCCCTAACCCTTACCAGCAAAGGCATTTCCCATCCTTTGGTAGCTTCCCTTTGCACTGTCTCTCTGGAGAAGGTGCAATTGTGACTGTACCAGCTGATGGAGAACAGCTGGAGCTCTCATCATGCGTGGCAAGTGGCCTTGAGCTGAACATTGATGCAGAACTGGGTTTAGTGTCTTAGTGCTAGAACTTAGCCACTAATAGCCCAGCCAGCAGCGTTTGTAGAACTACAGAAAAGTGTTTGAGAAGCATCCTTTGCTCCCAAATGTTGTATGAGCAGAACAGGCAAAATTGGAGTGTAAAGAGGGATTCCTTTCCACATCAGAGGTTTCTGCCTTGATTTGAATTAAATATATTTGAGTCTGCTGGGATCCCTGCTGTCTATGGAAAACAGGACTTGGGGATAGATCCTGGAGCTCAGCAAATTTTTTTTTTTTTTTTTTTTTGGTAGTCCCAGTTTCTTAAGATGAGACTTAAGAAGACCTGGTATTTCTAACCAGGTTCATTGACTAGCTACACCCTTAGCACTGGTCTCTAAAAAGGAGCATGCAGCTGCTTGTTTTGAGAGACAATATTGCCAGTATCCTCTAAGTCCTGTCTCATTACACCCTGCTTCATAAGTAAATAAAGCCTTTCTTTTTGATAGAAGCAAGCTTTTCTAATTTTCCTTCCCAAAAGGAAAAAAGCTAGCAATATTTATAAAGAACTAAAAATAACAAAAAAAAAAAAAAAAGCAATCATCAAAGTAAGATTTTAGCATTTAAAAAGACACTGGGTAGATTCAGACTTACCTGTTCACCTGGGCGAATAAGGCAAGAGAAGTGGATGGAAGAGTCTTGTCTTGTATAGGCTTTTATACCATGTTCCAGACTGCCTGCAGACCGGAGACATATATTATGCATGAAATTATTTAATGATCAGTACTTTTGCATGCAAAATCCACCAAACTGATCAAACATTTTTTTTTTTCCTTTCAAAATCTCTTTTATTATTGCTCTATTTTTTCCCCTCCTCTTATTACATTCACATTCCAGTACAGACAAAGCTTTCATCTTCACCAATGTTCACCCACTTAATTGCTTGGAAGACTGTGGTGACTCGTTTGAATTACAGCAGTAATTATGTTGCCTCCTAAGGCCAATGTACATTTTGTTTCATTTTAGTCATCAAAACACTGCTTAAGGGGATTGTATGTGATGCATAGTCCTTATTCAAGACTTCACTCCTTTAGGTGAAACATCATTTAGCTCTGAGGTGGGGGTCTGGTCTCAATTCACAAGCATTTCCATTTCAAGGACTCAGCTTTACCACAAGACAAGATGTATAATAGGTATTCCCAAATTTTGCACTTCTGCACTGTTTCAGCCCCACACAAACATACAGCTGAGAAGAGCACCGAATTTCCATGAGTATTGGAAAGGTTAAAGAAAATTAAGACTGGTGAGAACTGCTGACCAGAGACAATAAAACACATTCTAGACCTGCTTGGGCTAACCTGCAGTTTCCCAGTTTGTATGAATACAGCTAATAGATACACATGTATCTACCCAATCATAAATTTCAATTTCCATGCCAAAGTCAAGCAATCACACTTTTAATGAAAGAGTTTAATTACTTGATCTTATTACTTCGTGACATTTATTAAATGCCTCTAGTTCTAGATATGATTTCCATGCAGTCTCTCATCTGAGGAATCACAATTATTCCTACTTGAAACTCCAGTGAGTCACCAGGATGTCCAGCAATTTTCACATCAAATTAAGTATGAATGTGTACGTTTGCAAGTATTAGTTCTCAGAGGCAGTGTTCTGCCTAAGCCAAACTACAGTGTCAGTAGAAGTTATACCCAGCAGTTCTCCATTACATTTCTCATTACATTATTTGTTTCACCTCTGGAGCCTGCAGTGGCCTGTCCTGGCTGTACTCCAACCTGCTGGAAATACTTGCATAGATGGAAAGTATGATAAAAGCAGAGATCAGGTCTCTCCTCTTAGCACCACCATCCCTCAGCAAGAGATACGAATTAACTCTAAATGAAAAGTGCCTTTATATGTAGGTTGGTCTTGGTCTTCAAAAGAACAAAGGACTTCAAAGTTCAGAACAGCTTCTTGCTAATGGCTCAAATATGCAAAGTTTCATGCTACCTAATGTTCAAGGTACGTGACAAGATCTCAGCACTCACTTCACCTGGCTAATAACCTAATTTCAAAGTGTGTAAGTCAAGATCACTCAAAGGACTTCAGAAACTAATTCAGAATAAACACCTTCAGAAACTTTAATTATTTTATTAAAATTTTTCATAATTCATTTAAAAAAATAAAGCAAACCTTCATCTTCTGTAAAATCCTATAAGTCTACATATTTTAATGATTCTCCACAAGAAAATTCTCCTCTCCTTTTCTACAAAAGGAAAGTCCTTTCTACAAAAAGAAAGCGTCTTTTTCTCCCTTTGTTCAAAATCTACTATCCAACATACAACCTGTAGTCTTTTTATATATGTTAAAAAATCATTTCCTTATAGTAGGTGAAAGCTATCACTTACCTGGATAATCCATTTCCCTTTCATCTGTAAAATGAGATAGCCAAGGAATGCTAACTTCTCCTCATTCTTCCCTCTAGGGATATAAACAGTTTTTCTTGGAGGGTATATAATATTTTAGAAACATACTCATTAACAGCCTGGAAATATTTTCATTGATATTTTGCCAGTTTAGCCTAATTAGTACCTAGAGTTCATCCAAAAGGTTGAGAGCCTTTGGATCTTGCTTTTTGGGACTGTTAAGGCTGGTGAACCAGGACATAACAGCTCTCACTTATGGATCAGTAATGCAGTTTCACATTCCACACACTCAATTAAAACCCTTTGTGTAACAACAAAGTGCTCCCATGACAGGCTGGTGAACTACCAAATTGCCAAAGAGCTGACAAATTACTTACATGAATTGAAATTTGTGTCATCTTTATGTTGACTTCAGAGGCTTGAGTGTAATAGTACAAGGCATTCAAATGATCCACAGGTCTTTGAGATGAAAGAAGCTTTGAGAAAGGCTTTTCATCTGATGCCAGAATGGGACTAGACTGGTACACAAACCATAAGCAATTTAACTACTGGGAACAATTTAACTATTGGAGACAATTTAACCAGCTGCAACAGAGTTTATATAACTGGAATTATTTGAATGCCTCAAACCTTCCCAACATCAGAATCTCTTCAATTTTTCCCCAAAATCTATTGTTTTAGTAGCTTCAGTGGCTGTTGCAAATCTGTTTTAAATCTCAGGTCCTTACTTTTAGCAAAAACGATTTACGTGTGATGGTTTCTAAAAGTTTTAATGCCTTCAAGTGTCCTGTATTTATTTTATGCTAGCATTCTTCATTCCTTGACATGAGCTTTTTGTTGGAATTCTGTAGGGCTGCAGCCAGGACAGTAAAGACAGCCAGGCTTTTATAAGGAGCCCTAAAATACACAATACTTATGCAGTAAATAACAAGTAAATAGATCAAACAGTTTTGCTGCCTGTCACAAAAAGCTGTGTCTATACCTCCTCTGAGACTTTTGCTGCTGTTCATGTTTTACTTCACAAATCCAAGCATTCAAGCAGTGATTTGATGGTAAAAGGATGTAAATCTTTGCACCCTGCAGCTCCAGGTCAGAGTTATTGAGAGCATGAGTCACAACAGGATTCCTTAAAACAAATATTATATGCTAGACTAGATACCCTGTCATTCTGTTAGATCATAAAATGCTCCCAGCCTTGGGAATAATTTCTTGGCAAATATGCAGAAAGCCAAGTATTATGATGAGTCAGTGTGGAATCAATATGTGTTTCAGCTGCAAAATTATTTTCTTGATCTTGAGCTCTAAACATATGTTCTTCTCCTCTTATTAGTGGCTCCAGTAGTATTCACATCATGTCTCTGCCTGATAGTGATGATTTACACAGTGATGAGTTTCACCCAGAAAAAATTTCAAAAGACGGTAGGAGGGGAAGGAAAAATAACACAAACTGGAGATATGATAAAAGCATAACTTTAATAATACCAAAGAGTGGATTAAAATACCGCAAAGCAACAGGTTTCAATATGGGAAGAATGGCACATCTCATGGTGATGCATTCCACAGACAGAGCTCTTCTTTCAGTGTAGCATTGCACCTTGAGAATCAAGTCCCATCTACTGTCTAAATTATAAGTTTTACACCAGGCAGTATCAAATACAGCAATGCGCAGCAAAACTACATACTTGATTAGAAATATAAAGTAGTATAACAAGAGTAAGGACCCAATTTTAGGGAATGACTAAATCCCACAGCTCCATTAATTTCAGGTGGAGTTGTGGGTCTCTAACATCACTTCTGAAAACCATGAGCTCAGTCCTGCATCGAGTTGTGCTTCAGCATTCCTGGTCATTTCTTCCTGCTTGTTCCTTACACTTTAGCACGGCCCATAGAAGCCACTGCGGTAGGTGTTGTAGCGACGGTAGGGCCGGCTGTACCCACTGCCCAGGCCCGGATAGCCAAAGCTCCCAAATCCTGAAGAGCTGCCAGAGGAGATAGGCACTCCCTCGGCACTGAGAGCACTCCCGATGGCTGCAGATGCCGAAGATCCCACAGTGGTGTTCTGGGGGAAGGAGCTGAGGATGGGTCCAGGCAGGGTCACTACCACGGGAGAGGGCTGGATCACCACTGTTGAGTCCTGGCACTGCCTGATGCAGGGCTCATTGCAGCTATTTGCCAGCGGGGTTGGGCTGCAGGAAGTGGAAGGACACCGCTCGTAGCAGGACATGTCTGTGGGGTGGAGGTAAGTCTGAAATACAGGACCAGAAGTGAATGCAAAATAGGAGTCATATTTCACTTACATTTTCTCTGCTCAGGTATCAGGACAACAGAAGCTTTCCAAGGATTCTTTTAGGAGTTGAGTGTGGAGGAAGCTGAGAAGGAAACCAAATTTTTAAACAAGAAGATGGAGGCTGAAATAATCTTCTCTCAGCTGTTGGTGATCCAGTGGAATAGCTGGCAGCAGAACAGAAGTACACATACCTATATCATTACTTTAATTTTAGTATTTTGATTGGCTGTATGTCTGGAAAGACACTACTGAGATCCAGCTCCAGGTATTCAGAGCATTGTAGAAGTAGTAATTATGACTAATACCTGGCCACAAATGTACTTATGGATATAGTTCAACAGACAGCTGGAAAATGAGGTGAAGAATTATTTTCCAGGTTCCAACTTCACCCACGAAGAGGTACAAATTTCAATACAGTTAAGAATACTTGAAGCTGAGGTCTTTGGAAGTCTTTCCCAGACAACTTGTCCACAGACATGCTAAGAGGAGGCCAGGAGTTCCCTGCATACTCCGTGTGTCTCGTTCCAACACACCAATAAACACAGTTTGCTGTTTCCTTTACCTATGTCCATCTGCTGGGTGCTCAGCTCTCTATTTTTGCTGTTCTTTCCCCTTGTCCTCACAGTCCCTGAAACCACTTCTCTAAATTGCAGGAGATGTCATTACACCCTACAACATCATTTCAAAGCTTGGCAACTGTAAGACACCAAGCAGAACTTTTTGATGATGTCTGTTATATTGAAGTCCATGTTGGTTCCTATAGCAGAAGAAGGCTGAGGATATGTGATTAGAGCCAATATCCTTGCTGAACTCAGTATGACTGTTCCTTTTAATCTCCATATGCAGCCTCATTTTGTCTTCATTTAGAAAGTGGTATTTAGAGCTCAAAAATTTGTGGTTCGACATAATTGATTTTTAAAACCCACAAACCCCTGTTTTGAAACTTTCTAGTTTCCTTGCTCTCCAGCTCTTTCTTTTAGTATCTGACTCCTTCTACCCTCTTGTTTCCCACTGTGAATAGATTCATCATAACAAAAATGGGAACACTGAAGCAGCCTCCTATGGAATAAGCAGCAAAAAAAAGGATTTTTCTGGATGACACTTCAGAAGATAAATGCATCCACATCCTTTACAAACACTGTTGTTTTCATATCAACCCAGTTGAAATTTCAGGCATTACAAATGATGGATAAGACCCTTAAAGATATAGAATGCACATTGCTACTGAAAGATGACTGAGCACATAGATCTCTGTAATCATAGAATCATTGGATGGTTTGAGTTGGAAGGGACCTTTAAAGATCACCTAGTTCCAACTCTCTTGCACAGGTATTCTGCCCATTCAGTTTGTTAATCTTTATTATTATTATTATTATTAGCTAAGTCACTTAGCATGTCTGAAAGCCCAGATTTAAATAAATTTATATCACCATTTCAAGGATCTATATCACCAAGTCGGGACTCCAGAAATACCTGTAATTCTAACAGCAAAAAAACAACTTTTAAAGAGAAAAAGTCTTCCCCCAACCAATTCAGCAACTAGCAGAATACTGTGGAGAAAAAGAACAGCAACCAAATTGTTAGGAAGGCAAGAATTCAGCAAATAGAAAAAGAGAGGTAGATTTGAACTAACCTTGTTCACAAAAGAGGAAAAAGGTAAGAGAAGTGGTAGGAAGGACCTTGAGTTGAGTTAGCTTTTATACTGTATCTCAGATGGCCTGAGGACCACAGACATCCTTTGTGCATGAAATTATTTACCAACAAGTATGTCCTGAATGCAAAATCCTTCCAACTGATTAAATGTCTTTTCCTTACTGTTTATTACTTTGTTTTCATTTCCTTATCTTCTGACATACATATTCTGTCATACAAGTTTCTCTCATCTCCTGGTATTATGGACAAAATTTATTCCAGTGCCACCTTTCAGTCACAACAAAATTTATACTCCAGTGTGTGTTTCACGTTAGTCATAAGGAAAAATATTAAGAAGAATTCATACAATATGTAGTTCATCATTCAAAGGTGTTCTTTTATTAAGAATATGAGTGTAAATCCTTAATAAATTCTGGTCTCCACCAGCTCTGATTCCAGCCAAGCATAAGAACAATCTAGACTGAACTTCTACGTTTTGTGAAGGCCCTGCAAAAAAGTACAAGCATATGCACCCCTGAAATCCCACTGAATCCAATGAGAGAATCAGAGCCCTGTGTGAAATTCAGAGAAAAATACTATTATATTGTATCAAATTCAGATAATATCACCCCATTACACTTCAGTAACACAGTTTGAGAAACAGCTGCTATAGCACACAGGGACATTTAAACCTGATTTATCAGTTCTTCTATGAAGGGAACCTGTAAATCCCTTCAGTACATCTCAGACCACAAATGTGACTAGCACTTCACAAGTCATCTTGAGGACACATATGAATTTTAAAACCACATATGAATTTTAAACTATTTTGAGGTATTATCCTTGCACAAACTTAACTGTGGGGTCATTGGGGGAAAAAAAAAAAACACACAAGGGCCTGTTTGTCGTATTTTTTCCCTTGCTACAGACTGTGTACAACAGTGATTACACTGCAGACTGATGGAAGTCCATTGCATAAGTGGAATATATATACAAAATTTTAATATGTTTTTTAACTTTACTTTGCAGTCTCTCCTGTACAAGTTGCAGGGTTTGAATCCCTCCTTGGAGAAGCTATTGAATATTGTGCATGAGGATTCATAGACATCTGGGAAATAAAAGTTCTTGGTCTTAGGTTCGTAAAGAAGAAGGGCTTCAAAGTCCTTCACAATTTTCATTAACAGTGTGTATATTCACAGAATTTAGTTATCAAACTATTAATGATATATGATGAGGTTTTAACACCCTCATCATCCACCCAATGAGATGTCTTTAAAACCTCTGAATCAAGATCATTTTTTGCCATCTATGTCTACACATAGGTTTCTATTTTCACAAAGTGAAGCCATTTGTATTTTAACAGACTATGAAAACCAAACCACTGAACAATTCTTTAAAGAAAAAAATTAATCTTTTACAAACTGTTTTTTGTATTTCAATAATTTTACCTGAAGTGTCCCACATATGCTCTTAAATATTTCCCCTCCTTTCCAGACCTAAACAATGCTACCAACCCATAAACATGTAACCATGTGCATTTTTGAAATTCAAATTCTTCTGTAGCATCAGGTGTTTACTGGCAACCTGGAGAACTAATTTTCCTGTAAAACTTGTTACAATATCCACAGAAGTTTTCAACACTTCTGTTCTGCTTTCTTTTATTAATACAGGAGCTTCTGTTTGGTATACTAACTCATAGTTTGAAAACAAACTCATCAGCGATCACTGCAGTATTTTCAAAAAGACTCCTGAACTGTCTTCTGACTATGGCTCAACTCCAGATCAGTCTGATTGGCTCAAAGCACTCATCCAAGAGGTTTGAAGTCCTCCTTGGAGATCTCCTTGGAGATTTTTTAAAGATGGTGAACAAGTTAATTGGCAATTGTCCTTAAGTGGGTCAGACAGGGAATTGCACACAAAGAGATTTAGTAAATGTCTTGAATGTGATCTTAGATTGTGCTCCCAAGACACCTGAAAGCGAACAAATTGCTGAGGAGCTGAAAAAAAAGTCTTTATTAGACTGCGCTTGGAGTAATTTCATATTGACACTGAGTCAGTATAAACGTACCAGAAATTAAAAGTACCCATGAATTGTGAAGATGAAAGAATTTTTAATGTGTTGAGTACGCTTCTCATGCAATGCCAGGCTGAAGCTAGACTGGAAAACAAAAGCAAAACAATTTCATTATCAAGAAAATGTTCCACCTGCAAAAATATATGTGGGAACTAATTAATGCAAAAAAGGATGCCTCAATACTCTCATAAATTTGTAAACATCCGTATGCATAGTTATTGTACCCATTTCTCCAATTTTAACATACAAAGGGGACGTGGCTTTCAAACTGATGTTCACATTCTTCGGGAACTGTCTCTCTAATGATACATTTGATAAAGGCTTCAGTGTCCTGCACAAACAGCCCATAATGCCACGCTGTCTGAAGATGGCTAGTTACAGGACACTGCTTTCTTTTTTCTTTTAAATCAGCAAGCATAAACTTAGGGGCTTATGGCAGAGAGTAGTTCTCCAAGCTTTTTTATTCACAAGCACCACAAATGTACCTTTCAGGACATGCTATTGTTGGACACAGGCCACTTAACCAGACATTTCATTCTCCTGAAATTAATATCTGTACTCTTTATGCTATGTGTCCATTTGCATCTTAGAAAGACGCCTTCCTAGCACCAAGAATGAAGCCATTCTTTGATGTACATCAGAGTGCAATCAGTGATTCCTCACAGATCTGAGTGAATAACTAATTACTTCGGTCATACCAGTTCTGTCAACAGGGCACCATATGTTTGTGTACGCTTTCCAGTCCCTTCAATTAATTCTTTGGAAAATACACACATGGAAACCAATTTTCAAGCAGAGACTCCACTCAGTCTAGTTCCTATTGGTTTACCATCTTTCATACTTTTCTTTTGTTGCCTTGAGTCACAGCCTAAAAGGGGACATATCCCATCTTATCTCTAAACTTTTTTTCTCCTAATTTGGTAACTTTCCAAGTAATACTTAAGTGAAAAAAACAGAACGTAAGTGTAAAACATTTGAAAAAATAGAACTACCTCTTTTCCCCTACTGTGCAGACATTTGGACTGGTTTCAGCACTGAACCTGAATGCCAAGTATCTTCCCTCTGGTTCCTCAACTATTTTTATCTCAGCACCATGATACTTTAATTTTCAAATAGATTTTAGTGGGCTCTAAAAGAGAAAACCTTGCACAAGATATAGTCATCAGAAATTACACAGCTCTCATTCTTATTGCTTCCCTGTGCTATGTCCTGCTGGACTCCATGTAGCTCCAGTGGGAGAGCAAAGGAGTCAATACAATTAAAAACTTGGATAAATTTCACAAAGCTTGTGTACCTACAGCCAGGGTATTCTTTATTGTTCTTTGATGTCTCTTAGTTGCCCACAATGTGCTGAGTTTTAAATCTTTGAGAAAATTCCTAGATGGTGAGTAGCAGAATTAAAACCAAACTGTTCTTAAGGGAAATACCTATAGCCATTTGTCTAGTTCTTCTCTCATGTACTTTCTCCTCTATATTATGAGAGATCTTGTGTGGATTATCTAAGCAATAAGATTTATTGGATTTTGTTTAAGGCTTGAAAGAGAGGACATCAAAGCCCATCATAAGCCTTTATTAACAATAAAATAATATAAACAGTCTTATTGCTCTGATGAGATTTGAACACTCCACCTTTGAAGGCTTCAGTCAGTGTGTCATGGTTAAAGCTTCGGAGTCTGGCAGTAGACAATGTAACCAAAAACACAGACCCAAATATTGCTTCTGAAAATCTTATATGCACTTTCATATTCTCAAACATCCCAAATAAGTGATGAGAAAGCTCCCAACCTGAAATATCACAATTATAGTTTGTCACACAGATGTGGGAAAAAAATCTGAAAAAAAAACCAAACAGGGGAAATATAAATGTAAACCTGCTTAATGCTTAACAAGAGTGTAAAAAACAATCAAATTATTTTTATCAGGTAGATTTTTGTGACTGTTCAATTCACATTTTGAAATGAGAAGAAACTTTGCATAGATTTTCCATATAATGACACATTCCTCCCCAAGGGGATGAAAAAAAGGGAAGAAAACCACAATGAAACTCAAATTAACATGCAACATCAGTTTAATGATAAAAAGTCAAGTAGTATTCTGCAAAACAAAAGAAACATATGTATTTATATAAGGGAAATAAGACATTTAAAACATTTCAACTGAAAGACAGCAAGCAAGACTCTGCTTTTACTTAATTCCTGAATAAAACCCCTCCACTGATCATTTAAAAGTATAGCATTATACCAAGGCAAAGTGAAATGCAAAATCACAGATGCAAGGAGAGTCATCAAAAGCAGGAATTTCAAGAATAAGACATATGTTGGCCGTGTATCCAGACAGCACCTTGCTTCCCTCCCTCCTGTGCAGGAGGACATGAGGTTGCTCAGCCCCTCTGGAAACTCTGGCCAGCAGCTCCATCCTCAGTCCGACACCGGGCTTTGGGCTTCCTGGTCAATGCACTCACTGGACGTCCAGCCCGGCTCTAGCAGGGCAGGCACCTTCTGCCACAGTAACGGCCACCAAGGCCAGAGAGGCCAAAGCCCCCGGAGTTGATGGGCACTCCCTCAGCACTCAGGATGTTGCCAACAGCAGCAGATGCTGAGGATCCCACGGCGGTGTTCTGGGGGAAGGAGCTGAGGATGGGTCCAGGCAGGGTCACCACCACGGGAGAGGGCTGGATCACCACGCGGGAGTCCTGGCACTGCCTGACACAGGGCTCGTTGCAGCTGTTGGCAAGTGGGGTTGGGCCACAGGGACGGCACAGATCGTAGCAGGACATGGCTGTGGGTCGGAGGTGCACCTAGGAGAGAGGGCAGGGAAAGCACAGGCAGCATGTGAGGCACAGCCTGACAGGTGGCTCGGGAAGAGAAAAGGCACAGCCTGGGGAGCAGGGACAGGCTTCATAGTGAGGAAGGGACATTAAAGAGCCCTGGTCCCCAGGGGACCCCTGCATAGAAAGAGCCATGCTCTCCAAAGGGGCTGTGCAAACACACACAAGACCTTCTCCCACATCCCCACAGTGGAGAAAAAGGAGAAGAGACACAATGAGAGAGGGATAAAAAGCAAAGCTCTGAGTAACAGTTACAATGAAGCCAAGACTCAGCCGAGGTCAAAAGACAAAGAGGACAAGAGAAAGAGAAGAGGCAAAGGCGATTGCAGCTCACCTTGTTCACCAAGGAGAAGGCAAGAGAAGTGGATGAGGGACTGTGCTGTGGCACTGGCTTTTATACTGGTCCAGACCGCCCCAGGCCCAGAGGCACCCTTTGTGCATGTAAGGTGTTTGCCAACAAGCTCATCTTCAATGCAAAGCATCACAATTACAGAAATGGGGACACTGCTTATGTTCTCTTCAATGCTGCCTTTCAATTTCCTTCTTCATAACATGCCCATTCAGCCACACAGACTCCTTTCAAGTGACAGTATTACAGGCTAAAATGTTTCCGAGGAAAATGACAGAGAATTAAAAGACGAATGATACCACTGCACGGCAACTGAGAAAGGAGTTGAGAGGTGCAGCCAAGAGTCCACCCCAAGGGACTTCATGCTCAAGGAGGCTCATAAGGAAACCTTCAAAAGAACAGGAAGAATATATTCCTGCCATAAAGCTGAAGGAAGGGCTAAGGAGCTCAAATAGAGCCCTGGGTCAAAGGGGAGGGACAGGGGGGAGACACTCCAGCTGAGGCTCAAAAGGGCCATTGGGCCTGCTGTTCCTGCACTCAGGCCACTGATGTGCAAGGAGAGGGTATCTCCTGTGCACCTGGGACACAGGGCACCAGCTCTGTCCATCACCACAATGCAGGGAAAGGACTTCTTCCTTCAGGAAAAGAAGCTTACATTCATTTCATAAGTGCAAAAATCCATCTTTTCTTCTAAGGCTCCTTTCAATTACATCCCTGGCCCAGAAAATCCACAGGAGGAGTCTCCCACCAGACCTTGATACTTCCACAGTCAGTGCATATGGCAAGAGTCTGCCCAAAGGCTCCAACGTCCTGCGACACCCAGCTCCCTCTGATCACGTGACACAGATGCTGCCTTCTCTACCTGGTACCATCTTTTCACCCCACTATACTTCTCTTGTCAGCTCATTGTGGCTCAGGAGTGTTGATGGAGAGAGCATTTCCCCAGGGCCATCCTGCACAGCAGGCAGTGGGGTGTTGCTGACAGCAGCTGTCTTACAGGGAAGACAGGGCTTTAGCTATGGGGAAAGGCACTGTAGGTGTTCCCAAGATGTATGGGACAGCACAAGAGGGGCCCCTCACTCTATGTGAAGCAGGGCAGGGGGCCATGGGGCAAAACATCACCTGTGGAGGACTAGCACATGTCGCAGTTATGCATAGGTGACTGCTTCTCTCCTCCATCCCTGTGTCAGAGGCAACCACTGCATGCCAGTTCAGTAGACCTCACCAATCACCTGCCAACACCACTCCTGAGAAAGATCACTTCCCTCATCTTGCATTTCAGGGCAGAAAGGCAGGAAGACACAATGGCTGCATCCTGGAGGGTTACATCCTTTCCTTCCTCCAGTGATCAGAGGACAGAGGGGGACTTGCTAAATGCCCTCACTGCAGTGTCATGGGTCACTGGTCATACAAACACACAAGCAGTGACTGTGCTGCAAACATTGATGAGTACTTCCAAAAGGGTTATGGGGGCTATAAAGAGATGGTTTGGGGGCAGAGGTGAAATCTTACAGTCCCCTGGGCATCTGTCACACATGTCTTGGAGCAATGAAAGGCATTACAAGGCTTTGCTGAGAGACATAAAAAGTCTGTTGTTCAGGACAAAAGGACGTGGGTGACTTTCGGAACGCTATATCACATCTGAGGGATAGCCCCATCCAGGTGAATATTTCAGTGCGATTCCCCTCATCCAAAGACCCCAAGGAACATATGAGTCCACCACAAAACTTCAGTCCCGCCTTTGCAATCTATAACACCTTCTTTCCCCTCGGAGAGCTTGGCTGAGCATCCCAGGAAGGAAGGAACACAAGGAGACATCAAGCTACAATGCAGCATAAATTTTAATGAGTCTAAAGAGAGAAACCAAGCAGTGCATGCTGGAAGGGACCCCGTCCAGGCTGCTACAAGGGCACCTGATAGTCAGGCACCCCTTCACAGCCATGGACACGCATCTTCCTCCACACACATGGGGAGATGGGGATGGGAAGGGCCCCTCTCTGTTTGCCTCAGGATGAACCCATGGCACAGGACAGCAGGAGACAACAGGGACTCATGATGCGGAGAAGAAAGTAGGAGAAGCAGAAGACATCAGCTGGCCATGTTCCCAGTCAGCACAGGCTGACACCTTGCTTCCCTCCCTCCTTTGCAGGAGGGCACGAGGGTGCTCAGACCCTCTGGAAACTCTGGCCAGCAAGTCCGTCCTCAGTCCAGCACCTGGCTTTTGCTTCCTGGTCGATGCACTCACTGGACATCCAGCCCGGCTCTAGCAGGGCAGGCACCTTCTGCCACAGTAACGGCCACCAAGGCCAGAGAGGCCAAAGCCCCCGGAGTTGATGGGCACTCCCTCCTCACTCAGGATGTTTCCAACAGCAGCGGAGGTGGTGGATCCCACGGCGGTGTTCTGGGGGAAGGAGCTGAGGATGGGTCCGGGCAGGGTCACCACCACGGGAGAGGGCTGGATCACCACGCGGGAGTCCTGGCACTGCCTGACACAGGGCTCGTTGCAGCTGTTGGCAAGTGGGGTTGGGCCACAGGGACGGCACAGATCGTAGCAGGACATGGCTGTGGGTCGGAGGTGCACCTGGGAGAGAGGGCAGGAAAAGCACAGGCAGCATGTGAGGCACAGCCTGACAGGCGGCTTGGGAAGAGAAAAGGCACAGCCTGGGGAGCAGGGACAGCCTGCACAGGGACAAGAGAGGATAGTACACCTGGCCCCACACTTCCTCTGTAAAGAGATCCAGACACTTGCTCCCACTTCCCCACAGTGTGGCAAATAGAACCAAGATGCCTTGAGCAGGATCAGGGACCACAGCTCTCAGCAAAAGCTTCAAAAAGGCAAAGACTCAGTTGAGGCCAGAAGACAGACAAAGCAGAAAGACAAGGAAAAGGTAAAGGCGGTTGCAGCTCACCTTGTTCACCAAGGAAGAGAAGGCAAGAGAAGTGGATGAGGGACTGTGCTGTGGCACTGGCTTTTATACTGGTCCAGACCGCCCCAGGCCCAGAGGCACCCTTTGCGCATGTAATGTGTTTACCAACAAGCTCATCTTGCATGCAAAGCAGCACAATTACAGAAATGGGGACACTGCTTATGTTCCCTGCAACGCTGCCTTTTCATTTCCCTGTTCATGACAGGCCCCTTCAGCCACACGGGCTCCTTTCAAGTGACAGTATTAGAGGCCAAAGCCTTTCCAGGGGAAATGACACGTCAGCACAGGCGGATGATGCACCACTGATGAGGATTGTCCCACCTCGCCAGTTAATGCCAGTCTCTTGCCTTCCAGGGCCTCACATTAAAGTGTTTCCTGATGAATGGGGAGGTCTCCACATAACCCTGAGGCTTCAGCTTGGACATCCACAGGCAAGGGTCGGCACCATCAGTCGCTCTCTCTCATGCTCTGCTCACTCACACTGTATTAGGCATCGCCTTTCCAGCCAGGGCACTTCTGCCTTGGGTTTTACTTTAGACTCTCTCTCTGAGATTGAGCTTTGATCTCGGTGGAAATTTGCCTGACTCTTTTGCCATCTTCCTTCCCTCCTCCATCCCCACCTGCCTTAAGCAGCAGACTACCAGTGGTTAAGAATGAAGGCTATTCCCCTCCCAGCACCCTTTGCTGGAGACCTCAGGCAAAGTTGGAGCCACTCCAGTGACCAAGACACATGCTGACCAACCCATACACATCCTCCTTCCTGCCTGTGTCTTTGGCACAACTTCTCCTTTGGCCCTCCAGCCTGCTGGCACACCAGGCATGAGCAGGTACTCAGCAGGATTCCCACAGGACACCCAACCTTGCTCAGCAGCAAGCAGGACCCATCAGTCTTTGCAAGGAGAGTCAGAGGAACATGCCACAAGAGGTGCCTCCTACTCTCCCTGAAGCAGGACCAGCGCAGCAGGACCAAAGCAATGCCCGTGGAGGGCAAGGGCATGGGAAGGAGGGACTGAGAACAGAGCTGGTGGGGTACCACTCCCTCAGTCTCCTCCGTCTGAGGCCTGGTTGGAGGGACAAAAGGATCACTGCTTGGCACCTCCCCAGGCACAGCCTGCACAGCAGCTGAGTGGGGTCTCTGGAGGAATTGCTGCACGTCTCCTCCACAATCACTTCCCTTCAAGACACAGTGGCATACGCAGAAGGACTCCGCAACACTTAATGCTTTTGATCACACAACTGTTCCGCTGGGGGAAAAAGTGCGTTTCCCGCTCCCTTCCAGACCCCTGCAGTGTTTACAGGACATGTCACCAATACCACCCATCACTTTCACTTGAGGGAGGACAAGCCCGGTGTGTCCATCCCCCTTCCCTCCCCATTTTACACACCCATGATCAACCCATCCCCATTGTGCTAAAATCTATCAGAGGACTCGCATCTCCCTTTACACACTTGCCCTGGATACCACCTGCCCCTTCAACTCCTTTGGGACTCCCTCCCATTCCAGGGTGTGGAAGAAGTGTTTGGAGGAGGGAAAGTCAAGGACACATTGCGGGTAGTAATGTGCAACCAGAGCCTGGGTCAGGTGGGTCTTAGCCTGCACAGAAAAGTCTCCCATCAGGTCAAAGGCTTGCCTCATCAACTGGAAGCCAGTCACCAACTCCGCTTGCTGCTCACTTGTCCCTTGGTGGAGCTCCTGGACACCCTTTGCTTACTCAGACAATACCACACAGACCTCCACTGACCCATCTCCCTTCCAGTGACCATAGATCTTGATGGTACTCAGCTCCTACAGGCACAACAAGGTGCCACATTGGCCCTTACCTGCCCACCCCTTTCCCTCCAGGGCATCCCATTTTCCCCTGGACACCTTGGCTGGGCATCCCAGGAGGGAAGGAACACAAGGAGACATCAAGCTACAATGCAGCATAAATTTTAATGAGTCTAAAGAGAGAAACCAAGCAGTGCATAATGGGAGGGACCCTGTCCAGGCTGCTACAAGGGCACCTGATAGTCAGGCACCCCTTCACAGGCATGGGACATGTGTCTTCCTCCACACACATGGGGAGATGGGAATAGGAAGGGCCCCTCTCTGCTTGCCTTGGGATGAACACATGGCACAGGACAGCAGGAGACAACAGGGACTCATGATGCGGAGAAGAAAGCAGGAGAAGTAGAAGACATCGGCTGGCCATATTTCCAGCCAGCACAGGCTGACACCTTGCTTCCCTCCTTCCTTTGCAGGAGGGCACAAGGGTGCTCAGACCCTCTGGAAACTCTGGCCAGCAGCTCCATCCTCAGTCCGACACCTGGCTTTGGGATTCCTGGACAATGCACTCACTGGACATCCAGCCCGGCTCTTAGCAGGGCAGGCACCTTCTGCCACAGTAACGGCCACCAAGGCCAGAGAGGCCAAAGCCCCCGGAGTTGATGGGCACTCCCTCCTCACTCAGGATGTTTCCAACAGCAGCGGAGGTGGTGGATCCCACGGCGGTGTTCTGGGGGAAAGAGCTGAGGATGGGTCCGGGCAGGGTCACCACCACGGGAGAGGGCTGGATCACCACGCGGGAGTCCTGGCACTGCCTGACACAGGGCTCGTTGCAGCTGTTGGCAAGTGGGGTTGGGCCACAGGGACGGCACAGATCGTAGCAGGACATGGCTGTGGGTCGGAGGTGCACCTGGGAGAGAGGGCAGGGAAAGTACAGGCAGCATGTGAGGCATAGCCTGACAGGCGGCTTGGGAAGAGAAAAGGCACAGCCTGGGGAGAAGGGACAGGCTTCATAGCGAGGATGGGAGATTAAAGAGCCCTGGTCCCCAGGGGGACCCCTGCATAGAAAGCCCAAGACCTTCTCCCACCTGCCATGGTGTTGGCAAGGAGCTGAGAGTCAGGAACACAACCAAAGTGAGAGGGTCTATGCAAAAGCTATAGCGAGCCCAGAAGACAAGGAGGAGGACAAGAGAAAGAGAAGAGTGGGGCAAGGCGGTTGCAGCTCACCTTGTTCACCAAGGAGGAGAAGGCAAGAGAAGTGGATGAGGGACCGTGCTGTGGCACTGGCTTTTATACTGGTCCAGACCGCCCCAGGCCTAGAGGCACTCCTTGCGCATATAATGTGTTTACCAACAAGCTCATATTTTATGGAAAGCAGCACAATTAAAGAAATGGGGCAGTTGTTTATTTTCCTGCAAAGCTGCCTTTTCATTTCCCTGTCCATGACAGGCCCCTTCAGCCACACGGGCTCCTTTCAAGTGACAGTATTAGAGGCCAATGTATTTCCGGGGAAATGACACAGCGCTGAAGGGAGAAGATGAAGGCAAAGAGAAGGAGATGGCCAATCTGGTCACGTGATGCCAGCCTCTCCCCCTTCCAGGGCGTCTTTTGAGGTTTTCTCCTAACATCTGTGACCTCATTTCCCTCCAAACCTGTCACTGAAGCCAGACTTCCAACAAGGTTCCTATGCGAGGACTAGCCACATCCTCAGCTTTGCCTACAGACGTGCTCAGGCTGTGTCAGGCACCAGCTTTCCAAGCCTGTCAGCTCTACCCTTCTGTGAGATTGAGCGCTGATCTCCAGAGAAATAAGCCTGGGTGTTTTCCCTCTCACCCCCATCAGCAGCATCTAGAAGTCCCCAGTCACCAGCACACACGTGTTTCCGAAAGAAGGACGCTGCTCTGCCACAACCACCTATTGCTTCACCGCTCCTGTTAAACTGAGATGGAGAGTCCCCCTCTTCAAACAAAAGCACGTGCCGGGGACCAAACACATCTGCTTTCCTCCTCCCCATGGTCCATGCCTCAACTTCTGCTTTGGCTCCACATACTGATGGGAGAGGACACACATTTCCAAACACTCAGCAAGATTTTCATGCAACGTATCACCCTCCACATAAACAAGCAAGGGCTGGCAGTGCCAGCAAGGACAGTCTGGAGAGCAGCAGATGTCAGGATCTCCCCTGGGGTGCATGCCAGGGGGAAGACTCAATGCTCTACACAGCATTTCCTGGGGCAGAAGAGGAGCTGAATGTCCCCAAGAGGAATGACAGTCCTGCTGGGGGCACCAGCCGCATTCCTCTGACACCCCAGCTGGGTTCTCCTTGCCAAGGGTGGACAGAACTCCTTCCACAATTAGGATGGGACTGCATTGGAGACAGCCAAATCTCTAATCACAGAGGCCCAGCACAAAGTCCTCATTTAATTTGATGAAGAAAGCCTAGAAGCCGCATTATATTAACCTGGTGATGACAATAAAAGTCCATCCAAAGAGAAATGCTGTCAGGGCTCATTGTGAGCCAGCTTCTCCCTGCTGGATGGAGCCAGGAGATGAGCATGATTACAAGGCCAGGAGGGCAGCAGCCTCACCAGCAATGGCCCCGGTGATGCTACCCAAGCAAAAACATGCAGAGACAGGAGACAGGGGCAGCCCAGAGTCCAGTTCAACTGTCAAGTTCATGGTGATGAAGCAGGACAGACATCCAGCAGGGCAGTCAGCCCACAGGTCAGGAGCAGATCCAGGGATTGGAATCCTGGTGAACAGAGCCCACTGATTGCTCACCAGGGCCATAATAATGCAACAGAGTCAAGGAGAGGCTGGGAATTCGGTGGGCAACTTAGGACTTGGGTCAATAGGAACCAACAGGTCAGGCATAAGGAAACCTGCAAGAAGAACAGAAGGCATACACTCCTGCCACAAAGCTGAAGGAAGGGCTAAGGGCTCAGGACAGAGTTCAAATAGAGCCCTGGGTCAAAGGGGAGGGGCAGGGGGGAGACACTCCAGCTGAGGCTCAAAAGGGCCATTGGGCCTGCTGTTCCTGCACTCAGGCCACTGATGTGCAAGGAGAGGGTATCTCCTGTGCACCTGGGACACAGGGCACCAGCTCTGTCCATCACCACAATGCAGGGAAAGGACTTCTTCCTTCAGGAAAAGAAGCTTACATTCATTTCATAAGTGCAAAAGTCCATCTTTTCTTCTAAGGCTCCTTTCAATTACATCCCTGGCCCAGAAAATCCACAGGAGGAGTCTCCCACCAGACCTTGATACTTCCACAGTCAGTGCATATGGCAAGAGTCTGCCCAAAGGCTCCAACGTCCTGTGACACCCAGCTCCCTCTGATCACGTGACACAGATGCTGCCTTCTCTACCTGGTACCATCTTTTCACCCCACTATACTTCTCTTGTCAGCTCATTGTGGCTCAGGAGTGTTGATGGAGAGAGCATTTCCCCAGGGCCATCCTGCACAGCAGGCAGTGGGGTGTTGCTGACAGCAGCTGTCTTACAGGGAAGACAGGGCTTTAGCTATGGGGAAAGGCACTGTAGGTGTTCCCAAGATGTATGGGACAGCACAAGAGGGGCCTCTCACTCTATGTGAAGCAGGGCAGGGGGCCATGGGGCAAAACATCACCTGTGGAGGACTAGCACATGTCGGAGGAAGGGATAGGTGGCTTGTCCCCTGTGGAAGGAACAATCACCATGTCCCAGTGGAGTTTACCACGCCATTTACATCCCAACTCCACTCACAAGCAATGTAACTTCCCTCCCTGATGTGGGTGGTCTTGCCGTCCAGGGCAGAAAGGCAGGAAGACACAATGGCTGCATCCTGGAAAGTTTCTTTTTATCCTTCCTCCAGTGAGCAGAGGGCAGAGAGAGACTTGCTAAATGCCCTCACCTCAGTGTCATGGGCCACTGGCCGTATGATCTCCCAAGCAGCGACTGTGCAGCTCAGCCAACATCGATGAGTACTTCCAAAAGGGCTCTGGGGTCTGAAGTGTTATAGTTCCTTGGACATCTGTCAACACACCAGAGATGTCTCAGAGCCATGGAAAGCACCTCAGGGGGGTGCGAAGAAACACAAAATCTGTTGTTCAGGACAAAAGGATGAGGGTGACTTTGGGAACACTAAATCACATGCACAGAACAGTGCAGTCCTGGTGAGCATTTTAGACAGACACTCGCTGCCAATCCCCAAAGAATGATGCAAATGCAACACAACCCTTCAGCCACACCTTTCCCTTGTATAGCATCTCATTTCCCCCTGGATGTCTTCACTGGGCATCCCAGGAGGGAAGAAACACAAGGAGACATCAAGCTACAATGCAGCATAAATTTTAATGAGTCTAAAGAGAGAAACCAAGCAGTGCATGCTGGGAGGGACCCCGTCCAGGCTGCTACAAGGGCACCTGATAGTCAGGCACCCCTTCACAGCCATGGGATACACATCTTCCTCCCACACATGGGGAGATGGGAATAGGAAGGGCCCCTCTCTGCCTCCCTCACGATGAACCCATGGCACAGGACAGCAGGAGACAACAGGGACTCATGATGCGGAGAAGAAAGCAGGAGAAGCAGAAGACATCAGCTGGCCATGTTTCCAGCCAGCACAGGCTGGCACCTTGCTTCCCTCCCTCCTGTGCAGGAGGGCACGAGGGTGTTCAGCCCATCTGGAAACTCTGGCCAGCAGCTCCATCCTCAGTCCGACACTGGGCTTTGGGATTCCTGTTCGATGCACTCACTGGACGTCCATCCCGGCTCTAGCAGGGCAGGCACCTTCTGCCACAGTAACGGCCACCAAGGCCAGAGAGGCCAAAGCCCCCGGAGTTGATGGGCACTCCCTCCTCACTCAGGATATTTCCAACAGCAGCAGAGGTGGTGGATCCCACGGCGGTGTTCTGGGGGAAGGAGCTGAGGATGGGTCCGGGCAGGGTCACCACCACGGGAGAGGGCTGGATCACCACGCGGGAGTCCTGGCACTGCCTGACACAGGGCTCGTTGCAGCTGTTGGCAAGTGGGGTTGGGCCACAGGGACGGCACAGATCGTAGCAGGACATGGCTGTGGGTCGGAGGTGCACCTGGGAGAGAGGGCAGGAAAAGCACAGGCAGCATGTGAGGCACAGCCTGACAGGCGGCTTGGGAAGAGAAAAGGCACAGCCTGGGGAGCAGGGACAGCCTGCACAGGGACAAGAGAGGATAGTACACCTGGCCCCACACTTCCTCTGTAAAGAGATCCAGACACTTGCTCCCACTTCCCCACAGTGTGGCAAATAGAACCAAGATGCCTTGAGCAGGATCAGGGACCACAGCTCTCAGCAAAAGCTTCAAAAAGGCAAAGACTCAGTTGAGGCCAGAAGACAGACAAAGCAGAAAGACAAGGAAAAGGTAAAGGCGGTTGCAGCTCACCTTGTTCACCAAGGAAGAGAAGGCAAGAGAAGTGGATGAGGGACTGTGCTGTGGCACTGGCTTTTATACTGGTCCAGACCGCCCCAGGCCCAGAGGCACCCTTTGCGCATGTAATGTGTTTACCAACAAGCTCATCTTGCATGCAAAGCAGCACAATTACAGAAATGGGGACACTGCTTATGTTCCCTGCAACGCTGCCTTTTCATTTCCCTGTTCATGACAGGCCCCTTCAGCCACACGGGCTCCTTTCAAGTGACAGTATTAGAGGCCAAAGCCTTTCCAGGGGAAATGACACGTCAGCACAGGCGGATGATGCACCACTGATGAGGATTGTCCCACCTCGCCAGTTAATGCCAGTCTCTTGCCTTCCAGGGCCTCACATTAAAGTGTTTCCTGATGAATGGGGAGGTCTCCACATAACCCTGAGGCTTCAGCTTGGACATCCACAGGCAAGGGTCGGCACCATCAGTCGCTCTCTCTCATGCTCTGCTCACTCACACTGTATTAGGCATCGCCTTTCCAGCCAGGGCACTTCTGCCTTGGGTTTTACTTTAGACTCTCTCTCTGAGATTGAGCTTTGATCTCGGTGGAAATTTGCCTGACTCTTTTGCCATCTTCCTTCCCTCCTCCATCCCCACCTGCCTTAAGCAGCAGACTACCAGTGGTTAAGAATGAAGGCTATTCCCCTCCCAGCACCCTTTGCTGGAGACCTCAGGCAAAGTTGGAGCCACTCCAGTGACCAAGACACATGCTGACCAACCCATACACATCCTCCTTCCTGCCTGTGTCTTTGGCACAACTTCTCCTTTGGCCCTCCAGCCTGCTGGCACACCAGGCATGAGCAGGTACTCAGCAGGATTCCCACAGGACACCCAACCTTGCTCAGCAGCAAGCAGGACCCATCAGTCTTTGCAAGGAGAGTCAGAGGAACATGCCACAAGAGGTGCCTCCTACTCTCCCTGAAGCAGGACCAGCGCAGCAGGACCAAAGCAATGCCCGTGGAGGGCAAGGGCATGGGAAGGAGGGACTGAGAACAGAGCTGGTGGGGTACCACTCCCTCAGTCTCCTCCGTCTGAGGCCTGGTTGGAGGGACAAAAGGATCACTGCTTGGCACCTCCCCAGGCACAGCCTGCACAGCAGCTGAGTGGGGTCTCTGGAGGAATTGCTGCACGTCTCCTCCACAATCACTTCCCTTCAAGACACAGTGGCATACGCAGAAGGACTCCGCAACACTTAATGCTTTTGATCACACAACTGTTCCGCTGGGGGAAAAAGTGCGTTTCCCGCTCCCTTCCAGACCCCTGCAGTGTTTACAGGACATGTCACCAATACCACCCATCACTTTCACTTGAGGGAGGACAAGCCCGGTGTGTCCATCCCCCTTCCCTCCCCATTTTACGCACCCATGATCAACCCATCCCCATTGTGTTAAAATCTATCAGAGGACTCGCATCTCCCTTTACACACTTGCCCTGGATACCACCTGCCCCTTCAACTCCTTTGGGACTCCCTCCCATTCCAGGGTGTGGAAGAAGTGTTTGGAGGAGGGAAAGTCAAGGACACATTGCGGGTAGTAATGTGCAACCAGAGCCTGGGTCAGGTGGGTCTTAGCCTGCACAGAAAAGTCTCCCATCAGGTCAAAGGCTTGCCTCATCGCTTGTTGTTCACATGTCCCTTGGTGGAGCTCCTGGACACCCTTTGCCTACTCAGAGAATACCACACAGCCCTCCACTGACCCATCTCTCTTCCAGTGACCATAGATCTTGATGGTACTCAGCTCCTACAGGCACAACAAGGTGCCACATTAACCCTTACCTGCCCACCCCTTTCCCTCCAGAGAATCCCATTTTCCCCTGGACACCTTGGCTGGGCATCCCAGGAGGGAAGGAACACAAGGAGACATCAAACTACAATGCAGCATAAATTTTAATGAGTCTAAAGAGAGAAACCAAGCAGTGCATGCTGGGAGGGACCCCGTCCAGGCTGCTACAATGGCACCTGACAGTCAGGCACCACTTCACAGCATGGGACATGCGTCTTACTCCCACACACATGGGGAGATGGGCATGAGCAGGGCCCCTCTCTTCTTGCCTCACGATGAACACATGGCACAAGAGAAGAAGAATCAACAGAGACTCATTATACAGAGAAGAAATCAGAGAAGAAGAAAACATCAGTTGGCCGTGTTTCCAACCAGCACAGACTGGAACCTTGCTTCCCTCCCTATTTTACAGGAAGGCATGAGGGTGATCAGGCCCTCTGGAAACTCTGGCCAGCAGCTCCATCCTCAGTCCGACACCTGGCTTTGGGATTCCTGGTCGATGTTCTCACTGGACATCCAGCCCGGCTCTTAGCAGGGCAGGCACCTTCTGCCACAGTAACGGCCACCAAGGCCAGAGAGGCCAAAGCCCCCGGAGTTGATGGGCACTCCCTCCTCACTCAGGATGTTTCCAACAGCAGCGGAGGTGGTGGATCCCACGGCGGTGTTCTGGGGGAAAGAGCTGAGGATGGGTCCGGGCAGGGTCACCACCACGGGAGAGGGCTGGATCACCACGCGGGAGTCCTGGCACTGCCTGACACAGGGCTCGTTGCAGCTGTTGGCAAGTGGGGTTGGGCCACAGGGACGGCACAGATCGTAGCAGGACATGGCTGTGGGTCGGAGGTGCACCTGGGAGAGAGGGCAGGGAAAGTACAGGCAGCATGTGAGGCACAGCCTGACAGGTGGCTCGGGAAGAGAAAAGGCACAGCCTGGGGAGAAGGGACAGGCTTCATAGCGAGGATGGGAGATTAAAGAGCCCTGGTCCCCAGGGGGACCCCTGCATAGAAAGCCCAAGACCTTCTCCCACCTGCCATGGTGTTGGCAAGGAGCTGAGAGTCAGGAACACAACCAAAGTGAGAGGGTCTATGCAAAAGCTATAGCGAGCCCAGAAGACAAGGAGGAGGACAAGAGAAAGAGAAGAGTGGGGCAAGGCGGTTGCAGCTCACCTTGTTCACCAAGGAGGAGAAGGCAAGAGAAGTGGATGAGGGACCGTGCTGTGGCACTGGCTTTTATACTGGTCCAGACCGCCCCAGGCCTAGAGGCACCCTTTGCGCATATAATGTGTTTACCAACAAGCTCATATTTTATGGAAAGCAGCACAATTAAAGAAATGGGGTAGTTGTTTATTTTCCTGCAAAGCTGCCTTTTCATTTCCCTGTCCATGACAGGCCCCTTCAGCCACACGGGCTCCTTTCAAGTGACAGTATTAGAGGCCAAAGCCCTTCCAGGGGAAATGACACAGCACTCAAGGAAGAAGATGAAGGCAAAGAGAAGGAGATGGCCAATCTGGTCACGTGATGCCAGCCTCTCACCCTCCCAGGGCGTCTTTTGAGGTTTTCTCCTAACATCTGTGACCTCATTTCCCTCCAAACCTGTCACTGAAGCCAGACTTCCAACAAGGTTCCTATGCGAGGACTAGCCACATCCTCAGCTTTGCCTACAGACGTGCTCAGGCTGTGTCAGGCACCAGCTTTCCAAGCCTGTCAGCTCTACCCTTCTGTGAGATTGAGCGCTGATCTCCAGAGAAATAAGCCTGGGTGTTTTCCCTCTCACCCCCATCAGCAGCATCTAGAAGTCCCCAGTCACCAGCACACACGTGTTTCCGAAAGAAGGACGCTGCTCTGCCACAACCACCTATTGCTTCACCGCTCCTGTTAAACTGAGATGGAGAGTCCCCCTCTTCAAACAAAAGCACGTGCCGGGGACCAAACACATCTGCTTTCCTCCTCCCCATGGTCCATGCCTCAACTTCTGCTTTGGCTCCACATACTGATGGGAGAGGACACACATTTCCAAACACTCAGCAAGATTTTCATGCAACATATCACCCTCCACATAAACAAGCAAGGGCTGGCAGTGCCAGCAAGGACAGTCTGGAGAGCAGCAGATGTCAGGATCTCCCCTGGGGTGCATGCCAGGGGGAAGACTCAATGCTCTACACAGCCTTTCCTGGGGCAGAAGAGGAGCTGAATGTCCCCAAGAGGAATGACAGTCCTGCTGGGGGCACCAGCCGCATTCCTCTGACACCCCAGCTGGGTTCTCCTTGCCAAGGGTGGACAGAACTCCTTCCACAATTAGGATGGGACTGCATTGGAGACAGCCAAATCTCTAATCACAGAGGCCCAGCACAAAGTCCTCATTTAATTTGATGAAGAAAGCCTAGAAGCCGCATTATATTAACCTGGTGATGACAATAAAAGTCCATCCAAAGAGAAATGCTGTCAGGGCTCATTGTGAGCCAGCTTCTCCCTGCTGGATGGAGCCAGGAGATGAGCATGATTACAAGGCCAGGAGGGCAGCAGCCTCACCAGCAATGGCCCCGGTGATGCTACCCAAGCAAAAACATGCAGAGACAGGAGACAGGGGCAGCCCAGAGTCCAGTTCAACTGTCAAGTTCATGGTGATGAAGCAGGACAGACATCCAGCAGGGCAGTCAGCCCACAGGTCAGGAGCAGATCCAGGGATTGGAATCCTGGTGAACAGAGCCCACTGATTGCTCACCAGGGCCATAATAATGCAACAGAGTCAAGGAGAGGCTGGGAATTCGGTGGGCAACTTAGGACTTGGGTCAATAGGAACCAACAGGTCAGGCATAAGGAAACCTGCAAGAAGAACAGAAGGCATACACTCCTGCCACAAAGCTGAAGGAAGGGCTAAGGGCTCAGGACAGAGTTCAAATAGAGCCCTGGGTCAAAGGGGAGGGGCAGGGGGGAGACACTCCAGCTGAGGCTCAAAAGGGCCATTGGGCCTGCTGTTCCTGCACTCAGGCCACTGATGTGCAAGGAGAGGGTATCTCCTGTGCACCTGGGACACAGGGCACCAGCTCTGTCCATCACCACAATGCAGGGAAAGGACTTCTTCCTTCAGGAAAAGAAGCTTACATTCATTTCATAAGTGCAAAAATCCATCTTTTCTTCTAAGGCTCCTTTCAATTACATCCCTGGCCCAGAAAATCCACAGGAGGAGTCTCCCACCAGACCTTGATACTTCCACAGTCAGTGCATATGGCAAGAGTCTGCCCAAAGGCTCCAACGTCCTGCGACACCCAGCTCCCTCTGATCACGTGACACAGATGCTGCCTTCTCTACCTGGTACCATCTTTTCACCCCACTATACTTCTCTTGTCAGCTCATTGTGGCTCAGGAGTGTTGATGGAGAGAGCATTTCCCCAGGGCCATCCTGCACAGCAGGCAGTGGGGTGTTGCTGACAGCAGCTGTCTTACAGGGAAGACAGGGCTTTAGCTATGGGGAAAGGCACTGTAGGTGTTCCCAAGATGTATGGGACAGCACAAGAGGGGCCCCTCACTCTATGTGAAGCAGGGCAGGGGGCCATGGGGCAAAACATCACCTGTGGAGGACTAGCACATGTCGGAGGAAGGGATAGGCGGCTTGTCCCCTGTGGAAGGAACAACCACCATGTCCCAGTGGAGTTTACCACGCCATTTACATCCCAACTCCACTCACAAGCAATGTAACTTCCCTCCCTGATGTGGGTGGTCTTGCCGTCCAGGGCAGAAAGGCAGGAAGACACAATGGCTGCATCCTGGAAAGTTTCTTTTTATCCTTCCTCCAGTGAGCAGAGGGCAGAGAGAGACTTGCTAAATGCCCTCACCTCAGTGTCATGGGCCACTGGCCGTATGATCTCCCAAGCAGCGACTGTGCAGCTCAGCCAACATCGATGAGTACTTCCAAAAGGGCTCTGGGGTCTGAAGTGTTATAGTTCCTTGGACATCTGTCAACACACCAGAGATGTCTCAGAGCCATGGAAAGCACCTCAGGGGGGTGCGAAGAAACACAAAATCTGTTGTTCAGGACAAAAGGATGAGGGTGACTTTGGGAACACTAAATCACATGCACAGAACAGTGCAGTCCTGGTGAGCATTTTAGACAGACACTCGCTGCCAATCCCCAAAGAATGATGCAAATGCAACACAACCCTTCAGCCACACCTTTCCCTTGTATAGCATCTCATTTCCCCCTGGATGTCTTCACTGGGCATCCCAGGAGGGAAGAAACACAAGGAGACATCAAGCTACAATGCAGCATAAATTTTATTGAGTCTAAAGAGAGAAACCAAGCAGTGCATGCTGGGAGGGACCCCGTCCAGGCTGCTACAAGGGCACCTGATAGTCAGGCACCCCTTCACAGCCATGGGATACACATCTTCCTCCCACACATGGGGAGATGGGAATAGGAAGGGCCCCTCTCTGCCTCCCTCACGATGAACCCATGGCACAGGACAGCAGGAGACAACAGGGACTCATGATGCGGAGGAGAAAGCAGGAGAAGCAGAAGACATCAGCTGGCCATGTTTCCAGTCAGCACAGGCTGGCACCTTGCTTCCCTCCCTCCTGTGCAGGAGGGCACGAGGGTGTTCAGCCCATCTGGAAACTCTGGCCAGCAGCTCCATCCTCAGTCCGACACTGGGCTTTGGGCTTCCTGGTCAATGTTCTCACTGGGTATCCATCCTGGCTTTAGCAGGGCAGGCACCTTCTGCCACAGTAACGGCCACCAAGGCCAGAGAGGCCAAAGCCCCCGGAGTTGATGGGCACTCCCTCCTCACTCAGGATGTTTCCAACAGCAGCGGAGGTGGTGGATCCCACGGCGGTGTTCTGGGGGAAGGAGCTGAGGATGGGTCCGGGCAGGGTCACCACCACGGGAGAGGGCTGGATCACCACGCGGGAGTCCTGGCACTGCCTGACACAGGGCTCGTTGCAGCTGTTGGCAAGTGGGGTTGGGCCACAGGGACGGCACAGATCGTAGCAGGACATGGCTGTGGGTCGGAGGTGCACCTGGGAGAGAGGGCAGGGAAAGTACAGGCAGCATGTGAGGCACAGCCTGACAGGCGGCTCGGGAAGAGAAAAGGCACAGCCTGGGGAGAAGGGACAGGCTTCATAGCGAGGATGGGAGATTAAAGAGCCCTGGTCCCCAGGGGGACCCCTGCATAGAAAGCCCAAGACCTTCTCCCACCTGCCATGGTGTTGGCAAGGAGCTGAGAGTCAGGAACACAACCAAAGTGAGAGGGTCTATGCAAAAGCTATAGCGAGCCCAGAAGACAAGGAGGAGGACAAGAGAAAGAGAAGAGTGGGGCAAGGCGGTTGCAGCTCACCTTGTTCACCAAGGAGGAGAAGGCAAGAGAAGTGGATGAGGGACCGTGCTGTGGCACTGGCTTTTATACTGGTCCAGACCGCCCCAGGCCTAGAGGCACCCTTTGCGCATATAATGTGTTTATCAACAAGCTCATATTTTATGGAAAGCAGCACAATTATACAAATGAGGTAGTTGTTTATTTTCCTGCAACGCTGCCTTTTCATTTCCCTGTCCATGACAGGCCCCTTCAGCCACACGGGCTCCTTTCAAGTGACAGTATTAGAGGCCAAAGCCCTTCCAGGGGAAATGACACAGCACTCAAGGAAGAAGATGAAGGCAAAGAGAAGGAGATGGCCAATCTGGTCACGTGATGCCAGCCTCTCACCCTCCCAGGGCGTCTTTTGAGGTTTTCTCCTAACATCTGTGACCTCATTTCCCTCCAAACCTGTCACTGAAGCCAGACTTCCAACAAGGTTCCTATGCGAGGACTAGCCACATCCTCAGCTTTGCCTACAAACGTGCTCAGGCTGTGTCAGGCACCAGCTTTCCAAGCCTGTCAGCTCTACCCTTCTGTGAGATTGAGCGCTGATCTCCAGAGAAATAAGCCTGGGTGTTTTCCCTCTCACCCCCATCAGCAGCATCTAGAAGTCCCCAGTCACCAGCACACACGTGTTTCCGAAAGAAGGACGCTGCTCTGCCACAACCACCTATTGCTTCACCGCTCCTGTTAAACTGAGATGGAGAGTCCCCCTCTTCAAACAAAAGCACGTGCCGGGGACCAAACACATCTGCTTTCCTCCTCCCCATGGTCCATGCCTCAACTTCTGCTTTGGCTCCACATACTGATGGGAGAGGACACACATTTCCAAACACTCAGCAAGATTTTCATGCAACATATCACCCTCCACATAAACAAGCAAGGGCTGGCAGTGCCAGCAAGGACAGTCTGGAGAGCAGCAGATGTCAGGATCTCCCCTGGGGTGCATGCCAGGGGGAAGACTCAATGCTCTACACAGCATTTCCTGGGGCAGAAGAGGAGCTGAATGTCCCCAAGAGGAATGACAGTCCTGCTGGGGGCACCAGCCGCATTCCTCTGACACCCCAGCTGGGTTCTCCTTGCCAAGGGTGGACAGAACTCCTTCCACAATTAGGATGGGACTGCATTGGAGACAGCCAAATCTCTAATCACAGAGGCCCAGCACAAAGTCCTCATTTAATTTGATGAAGAAAGCCTAGAAGCCGCATTATATTAACCTGGTGATGACAATAAAAGTCCATCCAAAGAGAAATGCTGTCAGGGCTCATTGTGAGCCAGCTTCTCCCTGCTGGATGGAGCCAGGAGATGAGCATGATTACAAGGCCAGGAGGGCAGCAGCCTCACCAGCAATGGCCCCGGTGATGCTACCCAAGCAAAAACATGCAGAGACAGGAGACAGGGGCAGCCCAGAGTCCAGTTCAACTGTCAAGTTCATGGTGATGAAGCAGGACAGACATCCAGCAGGGCAGTCAGCCCACAGGTCAGGAGCAGATCCAGGGATTGGAATCCTGGTGAACAGAGCCCACTGATTGCTCACCAGGGCCATAATAATGCAACAGAGTCAAGGAGAGGCTGGGAATTCGGTGGGCAACTTAGGACTTGGGTCAATAGGAACCAACAGGTCAGGCATAAGGAAACCTGCAAGAAGAACAGAAGGCATACACTCCTGCCACAAAGCTGAAGGAAGGGCTAAGGGCTCAGGACAGAGTTCAAATAGAGCCCTGGGTCAAAGGGGAGGGGCAGGGGGGAGACACTCCAGCTGAGGCTCAAAAGGGCCATTGGGCCTGCTGTTCCTGCACTCAGGCCACTGATGTGCAAGGAGAGGGTATCTCCTGTGCACCTGGGACACAGGGCACCAGCTCTGTCCATCACCACAATGCAGGGAAAGGACTTCTTCCTTCAGGAAAAGAAGCTTACATTCATTTCATAAGTGCAAAAGTCCATCTTTTCTTCTAAGGCTCCTTTCAATTACATCCCTGGCCCAGAAAATCCACAGGAGGAGTCTCCCACCAGACCTTGATACTTCCACAGTCAGTGCATATGGCAAGAGTCTGCCCAAAGGCTCCAACGTCCTGCGACACCCAGCTCCCTCTGATCACGTGACACAGATGCTGCCTTCTCTACCTGGTACCATCTTTTCACCCCACTATACTTCTCTTGTCAGCTCATTGTGGCTCAGGAGTGTTGATGGAGAGAGCATTTCCCCAGGGCCATCCTGCACAGCAGGCAGTGGGGTGTTGCTGACAGCAGCTGTCTTACAGGGAAGACAGGGCTTTAGCTATGGGGAAAGGCACTGTAGGTGTTCCCAAGATGTATGGGACAGCACAAGAGGGGCCTCTCACTCTATGTGAAGCAGGGCAGGGGGCCATGGGGCAAAACATCACCTGTGGAGGACTAGCACATGTCGGAGGAAGGGATAGGCGGCTTGTCCCCTGTGGAAGGAACAACCACCATGTCCCAGTGGAGTTTACCACGCCATTTACATCCCAACTCCACTCACAAGCAATGTAACTTCCCTCCCTGATGTGGGTGGTCTTGCCGTCCAGGGCAGAAAGGCAGGAAGACACAATGGCTGCATCCTGGAAAGTTTCTTTTTATCCTTCCTCCAGTGAGCAGAGGGCAGAGAGAGACTTGCTAAATGCCCTCACCTCAGTGTCATGGGCCACTGGCTGTATGATCTCCCAAGCAGCGACTGTGCAGCTCAGCCAACATCGATGAGTACTTCCAAAAGGGCTCTGGGGTCTGAAGTGTTATAGTTCCTTGGACATCTGTCAACACACCAGAGATGTCTCAGAGCCATGGAAAGCACCTCAGGGGGGTGCGAAGAAACACAAAATCTGTTGTTCAGGACAAAAGGATGAGGGTGACTTTGGGAACACTAAATCACATGCACAGAACAGTGCAGTCCTGGTGAGCATTTTAGACAGACACTCGCTGCCAATCCCCAAAGAATGATGCAAATGCAACACAACCCTTCAGCCACACCTTTCCCTTGTATAGCATCTCATTTCCCCCTGGATGTCTTCACTGGGCATCCCAGGAGGGAAGAAACACAAGGAGACATCAAGCTACAATGCAGCATAAATTTTATTGAGTCTAAAGAGAGAAACCAAGCAGTGCATGCTGGGAGGGACCCCGTCCAGGCTGCTACAAGGGCACCTGATAGTCAGGCACCCCTTCACAGCCATGGGATACACATCTTCCTCCCACACATGGGGAGATGGGAATAGGAAGGGCCCCTCTCTGCCTCCCTCACGATGAACCCATGGCACAGGACAGCAGGAGACAACAGGGACTCATGATGCGGAGAAGAAAGCAGGAGAAGCAGAAGACATCAGCTGGCCATGTTTCCAGTCAGCACAGGCTGGCACCTTGCTTCCCTCCCTCCTGTGCAGGAGGGCACGAGGGTGTTCAGCCCATCTGGAAACTCTGGCCAGCAGCTCCATCCTCAGTCCGACACTGGGCTTTGGGCTTCCTGGTCAATGTTCTCACTGGGTATCCATCCTGGCTTTAGCAGGGCAGGCACCTTCTGCCACAGTAACGGCCACCAAGGCCAGAGAGGCCAAAGCCCCCGGAGTTGATGGGCACTCCCTCCTCACTCAGGATGTTTCCAACAGCAGCGGAGGTGGTGGATCCCACGGCGGTGTTCTGGGGGAAGGAGCTGAGGATGGGTCCGGGCAGGGTCACCACCACGGGAGAGGGCTGGATCACCACGCGGGAGTCCTGGCACTGCCTGACACAGGGCTCGTTGCAGCTGTTGGCAAGTGGGGTTGGGCCACAGGGACGGCACAGATCGTAGCAGGACATGGCTGTGGGTCGGAGGTGCACCTGGGAGAGAGGGCAGGGAAAGTACAGGCAGCATGTGAGGCATAGCCTGACAGGCGGCTTGGGAAGAGAAAAGGCACAGCCTGGGGAGAAGGGACAGGCTTCATAGCGAGGATGGGAGATTAAAGAGCCCTGGTCCCCAGGGGGACCCCTGCATAGAAAGCCCAAGACCTTCTCCCACCTGCCATGGTGTTGGCAAGGAGCTGAGAGTCAGGAACACAACCAAAGTGAGAGGGTCTATGCAAAAGCTATAGCGAGCCCAGAAGACAAGGAGGAGGACAAGAGAAAGAGAAGAGTGGGGCAAGGCGGTTGCAGCTCACCTTGTTCACCAAGGAGGAGAAGGCAAGAGAAGTGGATGAGGGACCGTGCTGTTGCACTGGCTTTTATACTGGTCCAGACCGCCCCAGGCCTAGAGGCACCCTTTGCGCATATAATGTGTTTATCAACAAGCTCATATTTTATGGAAAGCAGCACAATTATACAAATGAGGTAGTTGTTTATTTTCCTGCAACGCTGCCTTTTCATTTCCCTGTCCATGACAGGCCCCTTCAGCCACACGGGCTCCTTTCAAGTGACAGTATTAGAGGCCAAAGCCCTTCCAGGGGAAATGACACAGCACTCAAGGAAGAAGATGAAGGCAAAGAGAAGGAGATGGCCAATCTGGTCACGTGATGCCAGCCTCTCACCCTCCCAGGGCGTCTTTTGAGGTTTTCTCCTAACATCTGTGACCTCATTTCCCTCCAAACCTGTCACTGAAGCCAGACTTCCAACAAGGTTCCTATGCGAGGACTAGCCACATCCTCAGCTTTGCCTACAAACGTGCTCAGGCTGTGTCAGGCACCAGCTTTCCAAGCCTGTCAGCTCTACCCTTCTGTGAGATTGAGCGCTGATCTCCAGAGAAATAAGCCTGGGTGTTTTCCCTCTCACCCCCATCAGCAGCATCTAGAAGTCCCCAGTCACCAGCACACACGTGTTTCCGAAAGAAGGACGCTGCTCTGCCACAACCACCTATTGCTTCACCGCTCCTGTTAAACTGAGATGGAGAGTCCCCCTCTTCAAACAAAAGCACGTGCCGGGGACCAAACACATCTGCTTTCCTCCTCCCCATGGTCCATGCCTCAACTTCTGCTTTGGCTCCACATACTGATGGGAGAGGACACACATTTCCAAACACTCAGCAAGATTTTCATGCAACATATCACCCTCCACATAAACAAGCAAGGGCTGGCAGTGCCAGCAAGGACAGTCTGGAGAGCAGCAGATGTCAGGATCTCCCCTGGGGTGCATGCCAGGGGGAAGACTCAATGCTCTACACAGCCTTTCCTGGGGCAGAAGAGGAGCTGAATGTCCCCAAGAGGAATGACAGTCCTGCTGGGGGCACCAGCCGCATTCCTCTGACACCCCAGCTGGGTTCTCCTTGCCAAGGGTGGACAGAACTCCTTCCACAATTAGGATGGGACTGCATTGGAGACAGCCAAATCTCTAATCACAGAGGCCCAGCACAAAGTCCTCATTTAATTTGATGAAGAAAGCCTAGAAGCCGCATTATATTAACCTGGTGATGACAATAAAAGTCCATCCAAAGAGAAATGCTGTCAGGGCTCATTGTGAGCCAGCTTCTCCCTGCTGGATGGAGCCAGGAGATGAGCATGATTACAAGGCCAGGAGGGCAGCAGCCTCACCAGCAATGGCCCCGGTGATGCTACCCAAGCAAAAACATGCAGAGACAGGAGACAGGGGCAGCCCAGAGTCCAGTTCAACTGTCAAGTTCATGGTGATGAAGCAGGACAGACATCCAGCAGGGCAGTCAGCCCACAGGTCAGGAGCAGATCCAGGGATTGGAATCCTGGTGAACAGAGCCCACTGATTGCTCACCAGGGCCATAATAATGCAACAGAGTCAAGGAGAGGCTGGGAATTCGGTGGGCAACTTAGGACTTGGGTCAATAGGAACCAACAGGTCAGGCATAAGGAAACCTGCAAGAAGAACAGAAGGCATACACTCCTGCCACAAAGCTGAAGGAAGGGCTAAGGGCTCAGGACAGAGTTCAAATAGAGCCCTGGGTCAAAGGGGAGGGGCAGGGGGGAGACACTCCAGCTGAGGCTCAAAAGGGCCATTGGGCCTGCTGTTCCTGCACTCAGGCCACTGATGTGCAAGGAGAGGGTATCTCCTGTGCACCTGGGACACAGGGCACCAGCTCTGTCCATCACCACAATGCAGGGAAAGGACTTCTTCCTTCAGGAAAAGAAGCTTACATTCATTTCATAAGTGCAAAAGTCCATCTTTTCTTCTAAGGCTCCTTTCAATTACATCCCTGGCCCAGAAAATCCACAGGAGGAGTCTCCCACCAGACCTTGATACTTCCACAGTCAGTGCATATGGCAAGAGTCTGCCCAAAGGCTCCAACGTCCTGCGACACCCAGCTCCCTCTGATCACGTGACACAGATGCTGCCTTCTCTACCTGGTACCATCTTTTCACCCCACTATACTTCTCTTGTCAGCTCATTGTGGCTCAGGAGTGTTGATGGAGAGAGCATTTCCCCAGGGCCATCCTGCACAGCAGGCAGTGGGGTGTTGCTGACAGCAGCTGTCTTACAGGGAAGACAGGGCTTTAGCTATGGGGAAAGGCACTGTAGGTGTTCCCAAGATGTATGGGACAGCACAAGAGGGGCCTCTCACTCTATGTGAAGCAGGGCAGGGGGCCATGGGGCAAAACATCACCTGTGGAGGACTAGCACATGTCGGAGGAAGGGATAGGCGGCTTGTCCCCTGTGGAAGGAACAACCACCATGTCCCAGTGGAGTTTACCACGCCATTTACATCCCAACTCCACTCACAAGCAATGTAACTTCCCTCCCTGATGTGGGTGGTCTTGCCGTCCAGGGCAGAAAGGCAGGAAGACACAATGGCTGCATCCTGGAAAGTTTCTTTTTATCCTTCCTCCAGTGAGCAGAGGGCAGAGAGAGACTTGCTAAATGCCCTCACCTCAGTGTCATGGGCCACTGGCTGTATGATCTCCCAAGCAGCGACTGTGCAGCTCAGCCAACATCGATGAGTACTTCCAAAAGGGCTCTGGGGTCTGAAGTGTTATAGTTCCTTGGACATCTGTCAACACACCAGAGATGTCTCAGAGCCATGGAAAGCACCTCAGGGGGGTGCGAAGAAACACAAAATCTGTTGTTCAGGACAAAAGGATGAGGGTGACTTTGGGAACACTAAATCACATGCACAGAACAGTGCAGTCCTGGTGAGCATTTTAGACAGACACTCGCTGCCAATCCCCAAAGAATGATGCAAATGCAACACAACCCTTCAGCCACACCTTTCCCTTGTATAGCATCTCATTTCCCCCTGGATGTCTTCACTGGGCATCCCAGGAGGGAAGAAACACAAGGAGACATCAAGCTACAATGCAGCATAAATTTTATTGAGTCTAAAGAGAGAAACCAAGCAGTGCATGCTGGGAGGGACCCCGTCCAGGCTGCTACAAGGGCACCTGATAGTCAGGCACCCCTTCACAGCCATGGGATACACATCTTCCTCCCACACATGGGGAGATGGGAATAGGAAGGGCCCCTCTCTGCCTCCCTCACGATGAACCCATGGCACAGGACAGCAGGAGACAACAGGGACTCATGATGCGGAGAAGAAAGCAGGAGAAGCAGAAGACATCAGCTGGCCATGTTTCCAGTCAGCACAGGCTGGCACCTTGCTTCCCTCCCTCCTGTGCAGGAGGGCACGAGGGTGTTCAGCCCATCTGGAAACTCTGGCCAGCAGCTCCATCCTCAGTCCGACACTGGGCTTTGGGCTTCCTGGTCAATGTTCTCACTGGGTATCCATCCTGGCTTTAGCAGGGCAGGCACCTTCTGCCACAGTAACGGCCACCAAGGCCAGAGAGGCCAAAGCCCCCGGAGTTGATGGGCACTCCCTCCTCACTCAGGATGTTTCCAACAGCAGCGGAGGTGGTGGATCCCACGGCGGTGTTCTGGGGGAAGGAGCTGAGGATGGGTCCGGGCAGGGTCACCACCACGGGAGAGGGCTGGATCACCACGCGGGAGTCCTGGCACTGCCTGACACAGGGCTCGTTGCAGCTGTTGGCAAGTGGGGTTGGGCCACAGGGACGGCACAGATCGTAGCAGGACATGGCTGTGGGTCGGAGGTGCACCTGGGAGAGAGGGCAGGGAAAGTACAGGCAGCATGTGAGGCATAGCCTGACAGGCGGCTTGGGAAGAGAAAAGGCACAGCCTGGGGAGAAGGGACAGGCTTCATAGCGAGGATGGGAGATTAAAGAGCCCTGGTCCCCAGGGGGACCCCTGCATAGAAAGCCCAAGACCTTCTCCCACCTGCCATGGTGTTGGCAAGGAGCTGAGAGTCAGGAACACAACCAAAGTGAGAGGGTCTATGCAAAAGCTATAGCGAGCCCAGAAGACAAGGAGGAGGACAAGAGAAAGAGAAGAGTGGGGCAAGGCGGTTGCAGCTCACCTTGTTCACCAAGGAGGAGAAGGCAAGAGAAGTGGATGAGGGACCGTGCTGTGGCACTGGCTTTTATACTGGTCCAGACCGCCCCAGGCCTAGAGGCACCCTTTGCGCATATAATGTGTTTATCAACAAGCTCATATTTTATGGAAAGCAGCACAATTATACAAATGAGGTAGTTGTTTATTTTCCTGCAACGCTGCCTTTTTATTTCCCTGTCCATGACAGGCCCCTTCAGCCACACGGGCTCCTTTCAAGTGACAGTATTAGAGGCCAAAGCCCTTCCAGGGGAAATGACACAGCACTCAAGGAAGAAGATGAAGGCAAAGAGAAGGAGATGGCCAATCTGGTCACGTGATGCCAGCCTCTCACCCTCCCAGGGCGTCTTTTGAGGTTTTCTCCTAACATCTGTGACCTCATTTCCCTCCAAACCTGTCACTGAAGCCAGACTTCCAACAAGGTTCCTATGCGAGGACTAGCCACATCCTCAGCTTTGCCTACAGACGTGCTCAGGCTGTGTCAGGCACCAGCTTTCCAAGCCTGTCAGCTCTACCCTTCTGTGAGATTGAGCGCTGATCTCCAGAGAAATAAGCCTGGGTGTTTTCCCTCTCACCCCCATCAGCAGCATCTAGAAGTCCCCAGTCACCAGCACACACGTGTTTCCGAAAGAAGGACGCTGCTCTGCCACAACCACCTATTGCTTCACCGCTCCTGTTAAACTGAGATGGAGAGTCCCCCTCTTCAAACAAAAGCACGTGCCGGGGACCAAACACATCTGCTTTCCTCCTCCCCATGGTCCATGCCTCAACTTCTGCTTTGGCTCCACATACTGATGGGAGAGGACACACATTTCCAAACACTCAGCAAGATTTTCATGCAACATATCACCCTCCACATAAACAAGCAAGGGCTGGCAGTGCCAGCAAGGACAGTCTGGAGAGCAGCAGATGTCAGGATCTCCCCTGGGGTGCATGCCAGGGGGAAGACTCAATGCTCTACACAGCATTTCCTGGGGCAGAAGAGGAGCTGAATGTCCCCAAGAGGAATGACAGTCCTGCTGGGGGCACCAGCCGCATTCCTCTGACACCCCAGCTGGGTTCTCCTTGCCAAGGGTGGACAGAACTCCTTCCACAATTAGGATGGGACTGCATTGGAGACAGCCAAATCTCTAATCACAGAGGCCCAGCACAAAGTCCTCATTTAATTTGATGAAGAAAGCCTAGAAGCCGCATTATATTAACCTGGTGATGACAATAAAAGTCCATCCAAAGAGAAATGCTGTCAGGGCTCATTGTGAGCCAGCTTCTCCCTGCTGGATGGAGCCAGGAGATGAGCATGATTACAAGGCCAGGAGGGCAGCAGCCTCACCAGCAATGGCCCCGGTGATGCTACCCAAGCAAAAACATGCAGAGACAGGAGACAGGGGCAGCCCAGAGTCCAGTTCAACTGTCAAGTTCATGGTGATGAAGCAGGACAGACATCCAGCAGGGCAGTCAGCCCACAGGTCAGGAGCAGATCCAGGGATTGGAATCCTGGTGAACAGAGCCCACTGATTGCTCACCAGGGCCATAATAATGCAACAGAGTCAAGGAGAGGCTGGGAATTCGGTGGGCAACTTAGGACTTGGGTCAATAGGAACCAACAGGTCAGGCATAAGGAAACCTGCAAGAAGAACAGAAGGCATACACTCCTGCCACAAAGCTGAAGGAAGGGCTAAGGGCTCAGGACAGAGTTCAAATAGAGCCCTGGGTCAAAGGGGAGGGGCAGGGGGGAGACACTCCAGCTGAGGCTCAAAAGGGCCATTGGGCCTGCTGTTCCTGCACTCAGGCCACTGATGTGCAAGGAGAGGGTATCTCCTGTGCACCTGGGACACAGGGCACCAGCTCTGTCCATCACCACAATGCAGGGAAAGGACTTCTTCCTTCAGGAAAAGAAGCTTACATTCATTTCATAAGTGCAAAAGTCCATCTTTTCTTCTAAGGCTCCTTTCAATTACATCCCTGGCCCAGAAAATCCACAGGAGGAGTCTCCCACCAGACCTTGATACTTCCACAGTCAGTGCATATGGCAAGAGTCTGCCCAAAGGCTCCAACGTCCTGCAACACCCAGCTCCCTCTGATCACGTGACACAGATGCTGCCTTCTCTACCTGGTACCATCTTTTCACCCCACTATACTTCTCTTGTCAGCTCATTGTGGCTCAGGATTGTTGATGGAGAGAGCATTTCCCCAGGGCCATCCTGCACAGCAGGCAGTGGGGTGTTGCTGACAGCAGCTGTCTTACAGGGAAGACAGGGCTTTAGCTATGGGGAAAGGCACTGTAGGTGTTCCCAAGATGTATGGGACAGCACAAGAGGGGCCCCTCACTCTATGTGAAGCAGGGCAGGGGGCCATGGGGCAAAACATCACCTGTGGAGGACTAGCACATGTCGGAGGAAGGGATAGGCGGCTTGTCCCCTGTGGAAGGAACAACCACCATGTCCCAGTGGAGTTTACCACGCCATTTACATCCCAACTCCACTCACAAGCAATGTAACTTCCCTCCCTGATGTGGGTGGTCTTGCCGTCCAGGGCAGAAAGGCAGGAAGACACAATGGCTGCATCCTGGAAAGTTTCTTTTTATCCTTCCTCCAGTGAGCAGAGGGCAGAGAGAGACTTGCTAAATGCCCTCACCTCAGTGTCATGGGCCACTGGCCGTATGATCTCCCAAGCAGCGACTGTGCAGCTCAGCCAACATCGATGAGTACTTCCAAAAGGGCTCTGGGGTCTGAAGTGTTATAGTTCCTTGGACATCTGTCAACACACCAGAGATGTCTCAGAGCCATGGAAAGCACCTCAGGGGGGTGCGAAGAAACACAAAATCTGTTGTTCAGGACAAAAGGATGAGGGTGACTTTGGGAACACTAAATCACATGCACAGAACAGTGCAGTCCTGGTGAGCATTTTAGACAGACACTCGCTGCCAATCCCCAAAGAATGATGCAAATGCAACACAACCCTTCAGCCACACCTTTCCCTTGTATAGCATCTCATTTCCCCCTGGATGTCTTCACTGGGCATCCCAGGAGGGAAGAAACACAAGGAGACATCAAGCTACAATGCAGCATAAATTTTATTGAGTCTAAAGAGAGAAACCAAGCAGTGCATGCTGGGAGGGACCCCGTCCAGGCTGCTACAAGGGCACCTGATAGTCAGGCACCCCTTCACAGCCATGGGATACACATCTTCCTCCCACACATGGGGAGATGGGAATAGGAAGGGCCCCTCTCTGCCTCCCTCACGATGAACCCATGGCACAGGACAGCAGGAGACAACAGGGACTCATGATGCGGAGAAGAAAGCAGGAGAAGCAGAAGACATCAGCTGGCCATGTTTCCAGTCAGCACAGGCTGGCACCTTGCTTCCCTCCCTCCTGTGCAGGAGGGCACGAGGGTGTTCAGCCCATCTGGAAACTCTGGCCAGCAGCTCCATCCTCAGTCCGACACTGGGCTTTGGGCTTCCTGGTCAATGTTCTCACTGGGTATCCATCCTGGCTCTAGCAGGGCAGGCACCTTCTGCCACAGTAACGGCCACCAAGGCCAGAGAGGCCAAAGCCCCCGGAGTTGATGGGCACTCCCTCCTCACTCAGGATGTTTCCAACAGCAGCGGAGGTGGTGGATCCCACGGCGGTGTTCTGGGGGAAGGAGCTGAGGATGGGTCCGGGCAGGGTCACCACCACGGGAGAGGGCTGGATCACCACGCGGGAGTCCTGGCACTGCCTGACACAGGGCTCGTTGCAGCTGTTGGCAAGTGGGGTTGGGCCACAGGGACGGCACAGATCGTAGCAGGACATGGCTGTGGGTCGGAGGTGCACCTGGGAGAGAGGGCAGGGAAAGTACAGGCAGCATGTGAGGCATAGCCTGACAGGCGGCTTGGGAAGAGAAAAGGCACAGCCTGGGGAGAAGGGACAGGCTTCATAGCGAGGATGGGAGATTAAAGAGCCCTGGTCCCCAGGGGGACCCCTGCATAGAAAGCCCAAGACCTTCTCCCACCTGCCATGGTGTTGGCAAGGAGCTGAGAGTCAGGAACACAACCAAAGTGAGAGGGTCTATGCAAAAGCTATAGCGAGCCCAGAAGACAAGGAGGAGGACAAGAGAAAGAGAAGAGTGGGGCAAGGCGGTTGCAGCTCACCTTGTTCACCAAGGAGGAGAAGGCAAGAGAAGTGGATGAGGGACCGTGCTGTGGCACTGGCTTTTATACTGGTCCAGACCGCCCCAGGCCTAGAGGCACCCTTTGCGCATATAATGTGTTTACCAACAAGCTCATATTTTATGGAAAGCAGCACAATTAAAGAAATGAGGTAGTTGTTTATTTTCCTGCAAAGCTGCCTTTTCATTTCCCTGTCCATGACAGGCCCCTTCAGCCACACGGGCTCCTTTCAAGTGACAGTATTAGAGGCCAAAGCCCTTCCAGGGGAAATGACACAGCACTCAAGGAAGAAGATGAAGGCAAAGAGAAGGAGATGGCCAATCTGGTCACGTGATGCCAGCCTCTCACCCTCCCAGGGCGTCTTTTGAGGTTTTCTCCTAACATCTGTGACCTCATTTCCCTCCAAACCTGTCACTGAAGCCAGACTTCCAACAAGGTTCCTATGCGAGGACTAGCCACATCCTCAGCTTTGCCTACAGACGTGCTCAGGCTGTGTCAGGCACCAGCTTTCCAAGCCTGTCAGCTCTACCCTTCTGTGAGATTGAGCGCTGATCTCCAGAGAAATAAGCCTGGGTGTTTTCCCTCTCACCCCCATCAGCAGCATCTAGAAGTCCCCAGTCACCAGCACACACGTGTTTCCGAAAGAAGGACGCTGCTCTGCCACAACCACCTATTGCTTCACCGCTCCTGTTAAACTGAGATGGAGAGTCCCCCTCTTCAAACAAAAGCACGTGCCGGGGACCAAACACATCTGCTTTCCTCCTCCCCATGGTCCATGCCTCAACTTCTGCTTTGGCTCCACATACTGATGGGAGAGGACACACATTTCCAAACACTCAGCAAGATTTTCATGCAACATATCACCCTCCACATAAATAAGCAGGGGCTGGCAGTGCCAGCAAGGACAGTCTGGAGAGCAGCAGATGTCATGCATAACATACTCCCTTGAGATTTAATATTGGAAAATTAACTCTGTTGCTTGTTTCTTTTAGAGAGAGTGTATGCCAGGGGTGCATTCCAAGGGGAAGACTCAATGCTCTACACAGCCTTTCCTGGGGCAGAAGAGGAGCTGAATGTCCCCAAGAGGAATGACAGTCCTGCTGGGGGCACCAGCTGCATTCCTCTGACACCCCAGCTGGGTTCTCCTTGCCAAGGGTGGACAAAACTCCTTCCACAATTAGGATGGGACTGCATTGGAGACAGCCAAATCTCTAATCACAGAGTCCCACGCCAAATTCCTCATTTAAAATGATGAAGAGAGCCTAGAAGCCGCACTATTTTAACCTGATGATGACAGTAAAAGTCCATCCAAACAGAAATGCTGTCAGGGCTCATTGTGAGAGTTCCAATGACCGTCTGCACCCAGCTGCCTCTGATCATGTGACACAGATGCTTCCTTTCCTCCCTGGTACCATCTTTTGTCCCCTCAGTGCTTCTGCTGTCAGCTCATCGTGTTTCAGGAGTGTTGATGGGGAGAGCAGTACCCCAGGGCCTTCCTGCACAGCAGGCACAGGGAGATGCTGACAGCAGCTGAGCTGTCTTGCAGCAAAGACAGGGCTTTAGCTATGGGGAAAGGCACTGTAGGGATTCCCACGGTGTACAGGACAGCAGAAAAGGGGCTCCTCACTCTACGTGAAGCAGGGCTGGTAGCATGGGGAAAACATCACCTGTGGAGCACTAAGACCTCTCGCAGGAAGGGGGATAAGTGGCTTCTTCTCTCCTACATCGTTGCAGCAGGAGCAACCACTGCATCTCAGTGCAGTAGACCTCACCAACAACGTGCCAACTCCACACACGATCCATGTAACTTTCCTTCCTGGTATCGGTCATCTTGCAGTTCAGGGGAGAAGGGCAGGAAGACACAATGGCCTTATCCTGGACGGTTTCATTCTTTCCTTCCTCCAGTGAGCAGAGGACAGAGGGGGACTTGCTAAATCCCTCATTTCAGTGCCATGGACCACAGGCTATGCAGACACAAACAGTGCCTCTGCAGCTCTGCCAATGTTGATGGGTAATTCAGAAAGGGTTCTGGGGGCTAAAAAGAGATGGTCTGGGAGCAAAAGTTAAGCATTACAATTCCTACGGCATATGTCAACACACTGGAGATGTCATGATGACATGGAAAGACTAGCAGGGGTAATCTGAGATATATAAATTCTGGTTCTCAGGAAAAAGGGATATGAGTGAATTTGGGAAGACTATATCACATGTACAGAATACTGCAGTCCTGACCACCTGAACAGTTCTACTGTATACCCACTCCCAAATGCCCAAAAATGATGAAAGTGGAACACATGCTTTCAGACAAGCCTTTATAGAGTATATTATCACATTGGCCCCTGGACAAACTTACAGGGCATCCTAGGAGGGAAGAAACACAAGGAGACATCAAGCTACAATGCAGCATAAATTTTAATGAGTCTAAAGAGAGAAACCAAGCAGTGCATGCTGGGAGGGACCTCATCCAGGCTGCTACAAGGGCACCTGACAGTCAGGCACCCCTTCACAGTCATGGACATGCATCTTCCTCCCACAAACATGGGGAGATGGGGATAGAAAGGGCCCCTATCCACCCCCTTCAGGATGAACCCATGGCACAGGACAGCAGGAGACAACAGGGACTCATGATGCGGAGAAGAAAGCAGGAGAAGCAGAAGACATCAGCTGGCCATGTTTCCAGCCAGCACAGGCTGGCACCTTGCTTCCCTCCCTGCTTTGCAGGAGGGCACGAGGGTTCTCAGCCCATCTGGAAACTCTGGCCAGCAGCTCCATCCTCAGTCCGGCACCTGGCTTTGGGATTCCTGGTCGATGCACTCACTGGGTATCCATCCTGGCTCTAGCAGGGCAGGCACCTTCTGCCACAGTAACGGCCACCAAGGCCAGAGAGGCCAAAGCCCCCGGAGTTGATGGGCACTCCCTCCTCACTCAGGATGTTTCCAACAGCAGCGGAGGTGGTGGATCCCACGGCGGTGTTCTGGGGGAAGGAGCTGAGGATGGGTCCGGGCAGGGTCACCACCACGGGAGAGGGCTGGATCACCACGCGGGAGTCCTGGCACTGCCTGACGCAGGGCTCGTTGCAGCTGTTGGCAAGTGGGGTTGGGCCACAGGGACGGCACAGATCGTAGCAGGACATGGCTGTGGGTCGGAGGTGCACCTGGGAGAGAGGGCAGGAAAAGCACAGGCAGCATGTGAGGCACAGCCTGACAGGCGGCTCGACAAGAGAAAAGGCACAGCCTGGGGAGCAGGGACAGCCTGCACAGGGACAAGAGAGGATAGTACACCTGGCCCCACACTTCCTCTGTAAAGAGATCCAGACACTTGCTCCCACTTCCCCACAGTGTGGCAAATAGAACCAAGATGCCTTGAGCAGGATCAGGGACCACAGCTCTCAGCAAAAGCTTCAAAAGCAAAGACTCAGTTGAGGCCAGAAGACAGACAAAGCAGAAAGACAAGGAAAAGGTAAAGGCGGTTGCAGCTCACCTTGTTCACCAAGGAGGAGAAGGCAAGAGAAGTGGATGAGGGACTGTGCTGTGGCACTGGCTTTTATACTGGTCCAGACCGCCCCAGGCCCAGAGGCACCCTTTGCGCAGGTAATGTGTTTACCAACAAGCTCATCTTGCATTCAAAGCAGCACAATTACAGAAATGGGGACACTGCTTATGTTCCCTGCAACGCTGCCTTTTCATTTCCCTGTTCATGACATGCCCCTTCAGCCACACGGGCTCCTTTCAAGTGACAGTATTAGAGGCCAAAGCCTTTCCAGGGGAAATGACACGTCAGCACAGGCAGATGATGCACCACTGATGAGGATTGTCCCACCTCGCCAGTTAATGCCAGTCTCTTGCCTTCCAGGGCCTCACATTAAAGTGTTTCCTGATGAATGGGGAGGTCTCCACATAACCCTGAGGCTTCAGCTTGGACATCCACAGGCAAGGGTTGGCACCATCAGTCGCTCTCTCTCATGCTCTGCTCACTCACACTGTATTAGGCATCGCCTTTCCAGCCAGGGCACTTCTGCCTTGGGTTTTACTTTAGACTCTCTCTCTGAGATTGAGCTTTGATCTCGGTGGAAATTTGCCTGACTCTTTTGCCATCTTCCTTCCCTCCTCCATCCCCACCTGCCTTAAGCAGCAGACTACCAGTGGTTAAGAATGAAGGCTATTCCCCTCCCAGCACCCTTTGCTGGAGACCTCAGGCAAAGTTGGAGCCACTCCAGTGACCAAGACACATGCTGACCAACCCATACACATCCTCCTTCCTGCCTGTGTCTTTGGCACAACTTCTCCTTTGGCCCTCCAGCCTGCTGGCACACCAGGCATGAGCAGGTACTCAGCAGGATTCCCACAGGACACCCAACCTTGCTCAGCAGCAAGCAGGACCCATCAGTCTTTGCAAGGAGAGTCAGAGGAACATGCCACAAGAGGTGCCTCCTACTCTCCCTGAAGCAGGACCAGCGCAGCAGGACCAAAGCAATGCCCGTGGAGGGCAAGGGCATGGGAAGGAGGGACTGAGAACAGAGCTGGTGGGGTACCACTCCCTCAGTCTCCTCCGTCTGAGGCCTGGTTGGAGGGACAAAAGGATCACTGCTTGGCACCTCCCCAGGCACAGCCTGCACAGCAGCTGAGTGGGGTCTCTGGAGGAATTGCTGCACGTCTCCTCCACAATCACTTCCCTTCAAGACACAGTGGCATACGCAGAAGGACTCCGCAACACTTAATGCTTTTGATCACACAACTGTTCCGCTGGGGGAAAAAGTGCGTTTCCCGCTCCCTTCCAGACCCCTGCAGTGTTTACAGGACATGTCACCAATACCACCCATCACTTTCACTTGAGGGAGGACAAGCCCGGTGTGTCCATCCCCCTTCCCTCCCCATTTTACGCACCCATGATCAACCCATCCCCATTGTGTTAAAATCTATCAGAGGACTCGCATCTCCCTTTACACACTTGCCCTGGATACCACCTGCCCCTTCAACTCCTTTGGGACTCCCTCCCATTCCAGGGTGTGGAAGAAGTGTTTGGAGGAGGGAAAGTCAAGGACACATTGCGGGTAGTAATGTGCAACCAGAGCCTGGGTCAGGTGGGTGTTAACCTACACAGAAATGTCTCCCAGCAGGTCAAAGGCTTGCCTCATCAACTGGAAGCCAGTCACCAACTCCTCTTGCTGCTCACATGACCCTTGGGAAAGCTCCTGGACACCCTTTGCTTACTCAGACAATACCACACAGCCCTCCACTGACCCATCTCTCTTCCAGTGACCATAGATCTTGATGGTACTCAGCTCCTACAGGCACAACAAGGTGCCACATTGACCCTTACCCGCCCACCCCTTTCCCTCCAGAGAATCCCATTTTCCCCTGGACACCTTGGCTGGGCATCCCAGGAGGGAAGGAACACAAGGAGACATCAAGCTACAATGCAGCATAAATTTTAATGAGTCTAAAGAGAGAAACCAAGCAGTGCATGCTGGGAGGGACCCCATCCAGGCTGCTAGCATGGCACCTGATAGTCAGGCACCCCTTCACAGCCATGGACATGCGTCTTACTCCCACACACATGGGGAGATGGGGATAGGAAGGGCCCCTCTCTGCTTGCCTTGGGATGAACCCATGGCACAGGACAGCTGGAGGCAACAAGGACTCGATGCAGAGAAGAAAGCAGGAGAAGCAGAAGACATCAGCTGGCCATGTTTCCAGCCAGCACAGGCTGGCACCTTGCTTCCCTCCCTCCTGTGAAGGAGGACACGAAGGTGCTCAGACCATCTGGAAACTCTGGCCAGCAGCTCCATCCTCAGTCCAACACCTGGCTTTTGCTTCCTAGTTGACGCACTCACTGGACGTCCATCCCGGCTCTAGCAGGGCAGGCACCTTCTGCCACAGTAACGGCCACCAAGGCCAGAGAGGCCAAAGCCCCCGGAGTTGATGGGCACTCCCTCCTCACTCAGGATGTTGCCAACAGCAGCAGAGGTGGTGGACCCCACGGCGGTGTTCTGGGGGAAGGAGCTGAGGATGGGTCCGGGCAGGGTCACCACCACGGGAGAGGGCTGGATCACCACGCGGGAGTCCTGGCACTGCCTGACACAGGGCTCGTTGCAGCTGTTGGCAAGTGGGGTTGGGCCACAGGGACGGCACAGATCGTAGCAGGACATGGCTGTGGGTCGGAGGTGCACCTGGGAGAGAGGGCAGGGAAAGTACAGGCAGCATGTGAGGCACAGCCTGACAGGCGGCTCGGGAAGAGAAAAGGCACAGCCTGGGGAGAAGGGACAGGCTTCATAGCGAGGATGGGAGATTAAAGAGCCCTGGTCCCCAGGGGGACCCCTGCATAGAAAGCCCAAGACCTTCTCCCACCTGCCATGGTGTTGGCAAGGAGCTGAGAGTCAGGAACACAACCAAAGTGAGAGGGTCTATGTAAAAGCTATAGCGAGCCCAGAAGACAAGGAGGAGAACAAGAGAAAGAGAAGAGTGAGGGAAGGCGGTTGCAGCTCACCTTGTTCACCAAGGAGGAGAAGGCAAGAGAAGTGAATGATGGACCGGGCTGTTGCACTGGCTTTTATACTGGTCCAGACCGCCCCAGGCCCAGAGGCACCCTTTGCGCATATAAGGTGTTATGAACAAGCTCATATTTTATGGTTTAGCAGCACAATTAAGTAAATGGGGTGTTGTTTATTTTCCCTGCAACTCTGCCTTTTTATTTCCCTGTTCATGACATGCCCCCTCAGCTACACGGTCTCCTTTCAAGTGACAGTATTAGAGGCCAAAATGTTTCTAGCAGAATTGACAATAAAAATCAGGCAGACATTTCAGCCAACTGGGTGGAGTGGTGCCATATTTTTAGGTGATGTCAGCATCTTACCCTCCTGAGGCCTGCTTTTAGCCTTTGATGTAATGAATGCAGATTTTTTTCATTATAAACCTAAGATTAAAGGGTAGGCTTTTTTATGCAGGACTGGCCAAATCCATTGGTCTTTGTGCCTCCAAGGCCTTCTATGCTTTGTTTGGCATAATTTTTTTTTGTGGGGGAGACTATGCTGTTGGGTTTTTGAACTCTCTTTTGTATCTCTCATTGCCCTTAGAACAAATCAGAATGTCTGTTTTGTCTCTCACCTCTTTCAGCATCGCCAGGAGTTCCCCAGTCATCAGAAAAGAATGTTTCAGAAAGAATGACATTGGTTTTCCACAAGGAAGTATTAGTTAACCACTGTTGTTATCTTGTAGAAACAACTCCCTTACAAGAACGTCTTGTGGATTCAAACCTCTTCCTTCTTCCATTCTCCATGTCCATACCTCAACTTCTTTGGCCTTACATGCTGATTGGAGAGCACATATAGTTCCAAACAGTCAGCCACATTTCCCCATACATATCAGCTTTGCAGAAGTGAGGGCTGGCAGTGCCAGCAAGGACAGTCTGGAGAGGAACAGGTATCAGGATCTCCCCTGGGGTGCATTCCAAGGGGGAAGACTCAATGCTCTACACAGCATTTCCTGGGGCAGAAGAGGAGCTGAATGTCCCCAAGAGGAATGACAGTCCTGCTGGGGGCACCAGCTGCATTCCTCTGACACCCCAGCTGGGTTCTCCTTGCCAAGGGTGGACAAAACTCCTTCCTCAATTAGGATGGGACTGCATTGGAGACAGTCAAATCTCTAATCACAGAGCCCCAGGCCAAATTCTTCATTCAGGAAGATTAAGGGTGCCTTTAGGTTGACAGGAGGTATTTGTCTAAGCATATATACATGCAGAAGAAATCCCTAGTGTGACTGCAACACAGAAGACTTGCATGTAATGGAAATATTTTCTTCAAACATAAAAATGTTTTCATTACCCTCAAAACATACTGCACACCACTTTTCACTCCATGGCTCTTCCTCTTAAAAGCATTCCACAATCAGAACATTACATGCAGAGAAGACATTTCCTACCATCTCTCCATTCTCCCTGACTCAGCCCCCCCATACTGAGGGCCTACATAAAGGTTCAAGCATTCTGACACACCCTGCACCCTCAGGGTATGTACTGAGGATGTTACCTTCCTTCCCTGGTTTGATCTTGACCTTACTTCTGCTAATGGTTCAGCATGGCTTAACTGTCATGGATGGGAGTGTAATTCTACAGGGTCTCACATCAGATAAAGGTAGAGTGGTATTTTGAAGAATAGCTTTCTTTCAGGGAAGAAGGTAACCATCTGGTGCAAACATATACTTTTAACAGCATAGTGTACAAGAATAGTCTCTGATTATGTCAAAAGACAGTAGGGCCAAGTGCAAAGCATTCCCCATGGAGAAACAGATCACAGAAGGAAGACAAAGGCAAGAAAATTGAGAATTAAAATTATATTTCCTTTTAAACAGTTACCGTCACTGACACCTGGCCCTTCAACTGCTTTGGGAGTCCTTTCAGTTGCAGGGTGTGGAAGAAGAGCTTGGAGGAATGAAAGACAAGAACACATTGCTGGTGGTAGCGTGCAACCAGAGCCTGGGTCAAGTGGGTCTTAGCCTACACAGAAAAGTCTCCTAGCAGGTCAAAGGCTTGCCTCATACTTGTAGTTCACCTGTCCCTTGGAGGAGCTCCTGGACACCCCTTGCCTACTCAGACAATACCACACAGACCTCCACTGACTCATCTCTCTTCCAGTGACCATAGATCTTAAGGGTACTCAGCTCCTACAGGCACAACAAGGTGCCACATGGGCCCTTACCCACCCCTCCCTTTCCCTCCAGGGCATCCCATTTTCCCCTGGACACCTTGGCTGGGCATCCCAGGAGGGAAGGAACACAAGGAGACATCAAGCTACAATGCAGCATAAATTTTAATGAGTCTAAAGAGAGAAACCAAGCAGTGCATGCTGGGAGGGACCCCATCCAGGCTGCTACAAGGGCACCTGATAGTCAGGCACCCCTTCACAGACATGGACATGCATCTTCCTCCACACACATGGGGAGATGGGGATAGACAGGGCCCCTCTCCGCCTCCTTCAGGATGAACCCATGGCACAGGACAGCAGGAGACAACAGGGACTCATGATGCGGAGAAGAAAGCAGGAGAAGCAGAAGACATCAGCTGGCCATGTTTCCAGCCAGCACAGGCTGGCACCTTGAATCCCTCCCTGCTTTGCAGGAGGGCACGAGGGTTCTCAGCCCATCTGGAAACTCTGGCCAGCAGCTCCATCCTCAGTCCGGCACCTGGCTTTGGGCTTCCTGATCGTCGGCCTCACTGGACGTCCATCCTGGCTTTAGCAGGGCAGGCACCTTCTGCCACAGTAACGGCCACCAAGGCCAGAGAGGCCAAAGCCCCCGGAGTTGATGGGCACTCCCTCCTCACTCAGGATGTTGCCAACGGCAGCAGAGGTGGTGGATCCCACGGCGGTGTTCTGGGGGAAGGAGCTGAGGATGGGTCCGGGCAGGGTCACCACCACGGGAGATGGTTCAATAATCACGCGGGAGTCCTGGCACTGCCTGACGCAGGGCTCGTTGCAGCTGTTGGCAAGTGGGGTTGGGCCACAGGGACGGCACAGATCGTAGCAGGACATGGCTGTGGGTCGGAGGTGCACCTGGGAGAGAGGGCAGGAAAAGCACAGGCAGCATGTGAGGCACAGCCTGACAGGCGGCTCGGCAAGAGAAAAGGCACAGCCTGGGGAGCAGGGACAGCCTGCACAGGGACAAGAGAGGATTGGGAGCCTCGGCCCTACCCTTCCTCTGTAAAGAGATCCCAACACTTGTTCCCACTTCCCCACAGTGTGGCAAAGAGAACCGAGAGGCTGTGAGCAGGATCGGGGACCACAGCTCTCAGCAAAAGCTTCAAAAGCAAAGACTCAGTTGAGGCCAGAAGACAGACAAAGCAGAAAGACAAGGAAAAGTTAAAGGCGGTTGCAGCTCACCTTGTTCACCAAGGAGGAGAAGGCAAGAGAAGTGGGTGAGGGACCGTGCTGTGGCACTGGCTTTTATACTGGTCCAGACCGCCCCAGGCCCAGAGGCACCCTTTGCGTATGTAATGTGTTTACCAACAAGCTCATCTTGCATGCAAAGCAGCACAATTACAGAAATGGGGACACTGCTTATGTTCCCTGCAACGCTGCCTTTTCATTTCCCTGTCCATGACAGGCCCCTTCAGCCACACGGGCTCCTTTCAAGTGACAGTATTAGAGGCCAAAGCCTTTCCAGGGGAAATGACACGTCAGCACAGGCAGATGATGCAGCCAGCAATGAGGACTGTACCACCTCACCAGCTGTTACCATCTCTTTGTGCTCCAGGGCCTCACTTTAAGGCTTCTCGTAATGAACAGGGCATGTCTTCTGGCAACTCTGAAATACAAGGCCAGACTTAAAAACGCTTTTCTGTGACAGGAGTCACCATATCCATCGTGTAAGCTAATACCTAACTCTATCAAATTTAGGTATGAATTCCCCAGTCACCTTGGATACCCTGTGAAGTTTTAGGCTTAGCAATTTAACATCAAGAGAATCCCTTAAGCTCTTTGCCCTTCCTTACCTTATCTGGAGAGCCTCCAGCAACCCTCAGGTCAACAGGAGGAGGATGTTTGAAAAGCAGAGGCACTCCTCTCTAACACACACTAATCTTACTTCACCCTCCACTCCCAGCACCAAAGGTCAGTTTTGGGGCTTCCCAAATGTTCTTTCTTCAACCCCAAGGCTACCAAACACTTTGTCTTTGAGCCTGTACACTAACTCAATAACAGGCACTGCAAAAAGCTTGAAAAGCTTTCCATGAGACATCAAGACTCATCACAAGCACTCATGGTCTGGAGGCGTCAGCAGGAACACACTGGAGGCAAGTAGGCAGCAGGATGCCCATTTCCCACTGCTTCGTGCTAGTCCCTTCATCAGCACCTGTAGTGAGGGTCTGCCAAAAGGCTCCAATATGCTGCTGCACGCAGGTCTCTCTGGTCACGTGCCACAGATGCTGCCTTCCCTCCCTGGTACCATCTTCTCACCCCACTATGCTTCTGCTGTCAGCTCATCATGGCTCATGAGTGTTGATGGAGGGAGCGTTCCCCAGGGCCTTCCTGCACAGCAGGCACAGGGGCAGGGGGCATTGCTGACAGCAGCTGTCTTGCAGGGAAGACAGGGCTTTAGCTATGGGGAAAGGCACTGTAGGGGTTCCCAAGGTGTATGGGACAGCACAAGAGGGGCCCCTCACTCCACATGAAGCAGGGCAGGGGGGCATGGGCAAAACATCACCTGTGGAGGACTAGCACATGTCGCAGGAAGGGATGGGTGGCTGCTTCTCTCCTACATCGCCACCTACATCACAACTCCAGGAACAAGCAATGTAACTTCCCTCCCTGATGTGGGTGGTCTTGCAGTCCAGGGCAGAAGGACAGGAAGACACAATGGCCTGATCCTGAAGAGTTTCTTTTTTTCCTCCTCTGGTGAGCAGAGGAAGAGAGAAGGACTTGCTGAATGCCCTCACCTCAATGTCATGGGCCACATGCCATGCAAACTCACAAGCAGTGACTGTGCAGCTCCGCCAACACTGATTAGTACATCCGAAATGGAGCTGGGAGGCACAAAGAGATGGTCTCGGGTCAGAAGTGAGTGGTTACAACTCCTTGGGCATCGGTCACACATCACCCACCTCTTGGAGCCATGGAAGGTGTCACAGGGGCTTGCTGGGAGAGACATCAAGTCTCCTGTTCAGGACAAAGGCATGTGGGGTGACTTTGGGTGGCTTTGTCACATGCAAAGGACGGTCCCCTCCAGGTGACCATTTCAGTGGGACACCCCCTCTCAGCCCCTCAAAAGAATGCAAGAGCACCACAGCCTTTCAGCCACCCCTTTACCCTGTATGGGATCACATTTGCTAATGCAGCCTACTGTTGTACCCAGGGATGTTTTAGACAAAGTATTCCCAGCAGGTTGAGAGAGTTCATCCTTCCCCTTTGTTCAGCAGTCATGAGGCCACACCGGGAATACTGTGTCCAGTTCTGGGCTCCTCAGTGCAAGAGAGACATGGACATACTAGAGGGAGTCAAATGAAAGGACACACAGATGATTAAGGGACTGGAGAGTCGCCCATATGAGGAAAGACTGAGAGCTGAGAAGAGCAGGCCTGGGAGCAGGAGCGCTTATTAATGTATTTAAATACCCAAAGGGAAGATTCAAGAAGGAAGGAGTTAGGCTCTTTTCAGTGCTGCCCATAAAGGGACCAGAGGCAATGGACACAAGAGAACCACAGAAAGCTCCATTTCAACATCAGGAAACACTTCTACTGTGAGGGTCACCACGCACTGGAACACGTTGCCCAGGGAGATTATGGAGTTTCCATCCTTACAGATATCCAAAATCCATTTGGACCTAGAGCAACTGGCTCTAGCGTGACCTCCTTGAGCAGGAGTTGGACCTGGTGATGTCCAGAAGGCCCTTCCAACCTCACTTATGCTGTGATTCTGTGATTTCTCACTGAGCAGCTTGGCTGGGCATGCCAGGAGGGAAGGAACACAAGGAGACATCAAGCTACAATGCAGCATAAATTTTAATGAGTCTAAAGAGAGAAACCAAGCAGTGCATGCTGGGAGGGACCCCGTCCAGGCTGCTACCATGGCACCTGATAGTCAGGCACCCCTTCACAGACATGGACATGCATCTTCCTCCACACACATGGGGAGATGGGGATAGACAGGGCCCCTCTCCGCCTCCTTCAGGATGAACCCATGGCACAGGACAGCAGGAGACAACAGGGACTCATGATGTGGAGAAGAAAGCAGGAGAAGCAGAAGACATCAGCTGGCCATGTTTCCAGCCAACACAGGCTGGCACCTTGAATCCCTCCCTGCTTTGCAGGAGGGCACGAGGGTTCTCAGCCCATCTGGAAACTCTGGCCAGCAGCTCCATCCTCAGTCCGGCACCTGGCTTTGGGCTTCCTGATCGTTGGTCTCACTGGACATCCATCCCGGCTCTAGCAGGGCAGGCACCTTCTGCCACAGTAACGGCCACCAAGGCCAGAGAGGCCAAAGCCCCCGGAGTTGATGGGCACTCCCTCAGCACTCAGGATGTTTCCAACAGCAGCGGAGGTGGTGGATCCCACGGCGGTGTTCTGGGGGAAGGAGCTGAGGATGGGTCCGGGCAGGGTCACCACCACGGGAGATGGTTCAATAATCACGCGGGAGTCCTGGCACTGCCTGACGCAGGGCTCGTTGCAGCTGTTGGCAAGTGGGGTTGGGCCACAGGGACGGCACAGATCGTAGCAGGACATGGCTGTGGGTCGGAGGTACACCTGGGAGAGAGGGCAGGGAAAACACAGGCAGCATGTGAGGCACAGCCTGACAGGCGGCTCGGCAAGAGAAAAGGCGCAGCCTGGGGAGCAGGGACAGCCTGCACAGGGACAAGAGAGGATTGGGAGCCTTGGTCCTACCCTTCAGCTGTAAAGAGAGCCCAACATTTGTTCCCACTCCTCCACAGTGTGGCAAAGAGAACCGAGAGGCTGTGAGCAGGATCGGGGACCACAGCTCTCAGCACAAGCTTCAAAAACGCAAAGACTCAGTTGAGGCCAGAAGACAGACAAAGCAGAAAGACAAGGAAAAGTTAAAGGCGGTTGCAGCTCACCTTGTTCACCAAGGAGGAGAAGGCAAGAGAAGTGGATGAGGGACCGTGCTGTGGCACTGGCTTTTATACTGGTCCAGACCGCCCCAGGCCCAGAGGCACCCTTTGCGTATGTAATGTGTTTACCAACAAGCTCATCTTGCATGCAAAGCAGCACAATTACAGAAATGGGGACACTGCTTATGTTCCCTGCAACGCTGCCTTTTCATTTCCCTGTCCATGACAGGCCCCTTCAGCCACACGGGCTCCTTTCAAGTGACAGTATTAGAGGCCAAAGCCTTTCCAGGGGAAATGACACGTCAGCACAGGCAGATGATGCAGCCAGCAATGAGGACTGTACCACCTCACCAGCTGTTACCATCTCTTTGTGCTCCAGGGCCTCACTTTAAGGCTTCTCGTAATGAACAGGGCATGTCTTCTGGCAACTCTGAAATACAAGGCCAGACTTAAAAACGCTTTTCTGTGACAGGAGTCACCATATCCATCGTGTAAGCTAATACCTAACTCTATCAAATTTAGGTATGAATTCCCCAGTCACCTTGGATACCCTGTGAAGTTTTAGGCTTAGCAATTTAACATCAAGAGAATCCCTTAAGCTCTTTGCCCTTCCTTACCTTATCTGGAGAGCCTCCAGCAACCCTCAGGTCAACAGGAGGAGGATGTTTGAAAAGCAGAGGCACTCCTCTCTAACACACACTAATCTTACTTCACCCTCCACTCCCAGCACCAAAGGTCAGTTTTGGGGCTTCCCAAATGTTCTTTCTTCAACCCCAAGGCTACCAAACACTTTGTCTTTGAGCCTGTACACTAACTCAATAACAGGCACTGCAAAAAGCTTGAAAAGCTTTCCATGAGACATCAAGACTCATCACAAGCACTCATGGTCTGGAGGCGTCAGCAGGAACACACTGGAGGCAAGTAGGCAGCAGGATGCCCATTTCCCACTGCTTCGTGCTAGTCCCTTCATCAGCACCTGTAGTGAGGGTCTGCCAAAAGGCTCCAATATGCTGCTGCACGCAGGTCTCTCTGGTCACGTGCCACAGATGCTGCCTTCCCTCCCTGGTACCATCTTTTCACCCCACTATGCTTCTGCTGTCAGCTCATCATGGCTCATGAGTGTTGATGGAGGGAGCGTTCCCCAGGGCCTTCCTGCACAGCAGGCACAGGGGCAGGGGGCATTGCTGACAGCAGCTGTCTTGTAGGGAAGACAGGGCTTTAGCTATGGGGAAAGGCACTGTAGGGGTTCCCAAGGTGTATGGGACAGCACAAGAGGGGCCCCTCACTCTACGTGAAGCAGGGCAGGGGGGCATGGGGCAAAACATCACCTGTGGAGGACTAGCACATGTCGCAGGAAGGGATGGGTGGCTGCTTCTCTCCTACATCGCCACCTACATCACAACTCCAGGAACAAGCAATGTAACTTCCCTCCCTGATGTGGGTGGTCTTGCAGTCCAGGGCAGAAGGACAGGAAGACACAATGGCCTGATCCTGAAGAGTTTCTTTTTTTCCTCCTCTGGTGAGCAGAGGAAGAGAGAAGGACTTGCTGAATGCCCTCACCTCAATGTCATGGGCCACATGCCATGCAAACTCACAAGCAGTGACTGTGCAGCTCCGCCAACACTGATTAGTACATCCGAAATGGAGCTGGGAGGCACAAAGAGATGGTCTCGGGTCAGAAGTGAGTGGTTACAACTCCTTGGGCATCGGTCACACATCACCCACCTCTTGGAGCCATGGAAGGTGTCACAGGGGCTTGCTGGGAGAGACATCAAGTCTCCTGTTCAGGACAAAGGCATGTGGGGTGACTTTGGGTGGCTTTGTCACATGCAAAGGACGGTCCCCTCCAGGTGACCATTTCAGTGGGACACCCCCTCTCAGCCCCTCAAAAGAATGCAAGAGCACCACAGCCTTTCAGCCACCCCTTTACCCTGTATGGGATCACATTTGCTAATGCAGCCTACTGTTGTACCCAGGGATGTTTTAGACAAAGTATTCCCAGCAGGTTGAGAGAGTTCATCCTTCCCCTTTGTTCAGCAGTCATGAGGCCACACCGGGAATACTGTGTCCAGTTCTGGGCTCCTCAGTGCAAGAGAGACATGGACATACTAGAGGGAGTCAAATGAAAGGACACACAGATGATTAAGGGACTGGAGAGTCGCCCATATGAGGAAAGACTGAGAGCTGAGAAGAGCAGGCCTGGGAGCAGGAGCGCTTATTAATGTATTTAAATACCCAAAGAGAAGATTCAAGAAGGAAGGAGTTAGGCTCTTTTCAGTGCTGCCCATAAAGGGACCAGAGGCAATGGACACAAGAGAACCACAGAAAGCTCCATTTCAACATCAGGAAACACTTCTACTGTGAGGGTCACCACGCACTGGAACACGTTGCCCAGGGAGATTATGGAGTTTCCATCCTTACAGATATCCAAAATCCATTTGGACCTAGAGCAACTGGCTCTAGCGTGACCTCCTTGAGCAGGAGTTGGACCTGGTGATGTCCAGAAGGCCCTTCCAACCTCACTTATGCTGTGATTCTGTGATTTCTCACTGAGCAGCTTGGCTGGGCATGCCAGGAGGGAAGGAACACAAGGAGACATCAAGCTACAATGCAGCATAAATTTTAATGAGTCTAAAGAGAGAAACCAAGCAGTGCATGCTGGGAGGGACCCCGTCCAGGCTGCTACCATGGCACCTGATAGTCAGGCACCCCTTCACAGACATGGACATGCATCTTCCTCCACACACATGGGGAGATGGGGATAGACAGGGCCCCTCTCCGCCTCCTTCAGGATGAACCCATGGCACAGGACAGCAGGAGACAACAGGGACTCATGATGTGGAGAAGAAAGCAGGAGAAGCAGAAGACATCAGCTGGCCATGTTTCCAGCCAACACAGGCTGGCACCTTGCTTCCCTCCCTGCTTTGCAGGAGGGCACGAGGGTTCTCAGCCCATCTGGAAACTCTGGCCAGCAGCTCCATCCTCAGTCCGGCACCTGGCTTTGGGCTTCCTGATCGTTGGTCTCACTGGACATCCATCCCGGCTCTAGCAGGGCAGGCACCTTCTGCCACAGTAACGGCCACCAAGGCCAGAGAGGCCAAAGCCCCCGGAGTTGATGGGCACTCCCTCAGCACTCAGGATGTTTCCAACAGCAGCGGAGGTGGTGGATCCCACGGCGGTGTTCTGGGGGAAGGAGCTGAGGATGGGTCCGGGCAGGGTCACCACCACGGGAGATGGTTCAATAATCACGCGGGAGTCCTGGCACTGCCTGACGCAGGGCTCGTTGCAGCTGTTGGCAAGTGGGGTTGGGCCACAGGGACGGCACAGATCGTAGCAGGACATGGCTGTGGGTCGGAGGTACACCTGGGAGAGAGGGCAGGGAAAACACAGGCAGCATGTGAGGCACAGCCTGACAGGCGGCTCGGCAAGAGAAAAGGCGCAGCCTGGGGAGCAGGGACAGCCTGCACAGGGACAAGAGAGGATTGGGAGCCTTGGTCCTACCCTTCAGCTGTAAAGAGAGCCCAACATTTGTTCCCACTCCTCCACAGTGTGGCAAAGAGAACCGAGAGGCTGTGAGCAGGATCGGGGACCACAGCTCTCAGCACAAGCTTCAAAAACGCAAAGACTCAGTTGAGGCCAGAAGACAGACAAAGCAGAAAGACAAGGAAAAGTTAAAGGCGGTTGCAGCTCACCTTGTTCACCAAGGAGGAGAAGGCAAGAGAAGTGGGTGAGGGACCGTGCTGTGGCACTGGCTTTTATACTGGTCCAGACCGCCCCAGGCCCAGAGGCACCCTTTGCGTATGTAATGTGTTTACCAACAAGCTCATCTTGCATGCAAAGCAGCACAATTACAGAAATGGGGACACTGCTTATGTTCCCTGCAACGCTGCCTTTTCATTTCCCTGTCCATGACAGGCCCCTTCAGCCACACGGGCTCCTTTCAAGTGACAGTATTAGAGGCCAAAGCCTTTCCAGGGGAAATGACACGTCAGCACAGGCAGATGATGCAGCCAGCAATGAGGACTGTACCACCTCACCAGCTGTTACCATCTCTTTGTGCTCCAGGGCCTCACTTTAAGGCTTCTCGTAATGAACAGGGCATGTCTTCTGGCAACTCTGAAATACAAGGCCAGACTTAAAAACGCTTTTCTGTGACAGGAGTCACCATATCCATCGTGTAAGCTAATACCTAACTCTATCAAATTTAGGTATGAATTCCCCAGTCACCTTGGATACCCTGTGAAGTTTTAGGCTTAGCAATTTAACATCAAGAGAATCCCTTAAGCTCTTTGCCCTTCCTTACCTTATCTGGAGAGCCTCCAGCAACCCTCAGGTCAACAGGAGGAGGATGTTTGAAAAGCAGAGGCACTCCTCTCTAACACACACTAATCTTACTTCACCCTCCACTCCCAGCACCAAAGGTCAGTTTTGGGGCTTCCCAAATGTTCTTTCTTCAACCCCAAGGCTACCAAACACTTTGTCTTTGAGCCTGTACACTAACTCAATAACAGGCACTGCAAAAAGCTTGAAAAGCTTTCCATGAGACATCAAGACTCATCACAAGCACTCATGGTCTGGAGGCGTCAGCAGGAACACACTGGAGGCAAGTAGGCAGCAGGATGCCCATTTCCCACTGCTTCGTGCTAGTCCCTTCATCAGCACCTGTAGTGAGGGTCTGCCAAAAGGCTCCAATATGCTGCTGCACGCAGGTCTCTCTGGTCACGTGCCACAGATGCTGCCTTCCCTCCCTGGTACCATCTTCTCACCCCACTATGCTTCTGCTGTCAGCTCATCATGGCTCATGAGTGGGAGCATTTCCCCAGGGCCTTCCTGCACAGCAGGCACAGGGGCAGGGGGCATTGCTGACAGCAGCTGTCTTGTAGGGAAGACAGGGCTTTAGCTATGGGGAAAGGCACTGTAGGGGTTCCCAAGGTGTATGGGACAGCACAAGAGGGGCCCCTCACTCTATGTGAAGCAGGGCAGGGGGGCATGGGGCAAAACATCACCTGTGGAGGACTAGCACATGTCGCAGGAAGGGATGGGTGGCTGCTTCTCTCCTACATCGCCACCTACATCACAACTCCAGGAACAAGCAACGTAACTTCCCTCCCTGATGTGGGTGGTCTTGCAGTCCAGGGCAGAAGGACAGGAAGACACAATGGCCTGATCCTGAAGAGTTTCTTTTTTCCCTCCTCTGGTGAGCAGAGGAAGAGAGAAGGACTTGCTGAATGCCCTCACCTCAATGTCATGGGCCACATGCCATGCAAACTCACAAGCAGTGACTGTGCAGCTCCGCCAACACTGATTAGTACATCCGAAATGGAGCTGGGAGGCACAAAGAGATGGTCTCGGGTCAGAAGTGAGTGGTTACAACTCCTTGGGCATCGGTCACACATCACCCACCTCTTGGAGCCATGGAAGGTGTCACAGGGGCTTGCTGGGAGAGACATCAAGTCTCCTGTTCAGGACAAAGGCATGTGGGGTGACTTTGGGTGGCTTTGTCACATGCAAAGGACGGTCCCCTCCAGGTGACCATTTCAGTGGGACACCCCCTCTCAGCCCCTCAAAAGAATGCAAGAGCACCACAGCCTTTCAGCCACCCCTTTACCCTGTATGGGATCACATTTGCTAATGCAGCCTACTGTTGTACCCAGGGATGTTTTAGACAAAGTATTCCCAGCAGGTTGAGAGAGTTCATCCTTCCCCTTTGTTCAGCAGTCATGAGGCCACACCGGGAATACTGTGTCCAGTTCTGGGCTCCTCAGTGCAAGAGAGACATGGACATACTAGAGGGAGTCAAATGAAAGGACACACAGATGATTAAGGGACTGGAGAGTCGCCCATATGAGGAAAGACTGAGAGCTGAGAAGAGCAGGCCTGGGAGCAGGAGCGCTTATTAATGTATTTAAATACCCAAAGGGAAGATTCAAGAAGGAAGGAGTTAGGCTCTTTTCAGTGCTGCCCATAAAGGGACCAGAGGCAATGGACACAAGAGAACCACAGAAAGCTCCATTTCAACATCAGGAAACACTTCTACTGTGAGGGTCACCACGCACTGGAACACGTTGCCCAGGGAGATTATGGAGTTTCCATCCTTACAGATATCCAAAATCCATTTGGACCTAGAGCAACTGGCTCTAGCGTGACCTCCTTGAGCAGGAGTTGGACCTGGTGATGTCCAGAAGGCCCTTCCAACCTCACTTATGCTGTGATTCTGTGATTTCTCACTGAGCAGCTTGGCTGGGCATGCCAGGAGGGAAGGAACACAAGGAGACATCAAGCTACAATGCAGCATAAATTTTAATGAGTCTAAAGAGAGAAACCAAGCAGTGCATGCTGGGAGGGACCCCGTCCAGGCTGCTACCATGGCACCTGATAGTCAGGCACCCCTTCACAGACATGGACATGCATCTTCCTCCACACACATGGGGAGATGGGGATAGACAGGGCCCCTCTCCGCCTCCTTCAGGATGAACCCATGGCACAGGACAGCAGGAGACAACAGGGACTCATGATGTGGAGAAGAAAGCAGGAGAAGCAGAAGACATCAGCTGGCCATGTTTCCAGCCAACACAGGCTGGCACCTTGAATCCCTCCCTGCTTTGCAGGAGGGCACGAGGGTTCTCAGCCCATCTGGAAACTCTGGCCAGCAGCTCCATCCTCAGTCCGGCACCTGGCTTTGGGCTTCCTGATCGTTGGTCTCACTGGACATCCATCCCGGCTCTAGCAGGGCAGGCACCTTCTGCCACAGTAACGGCCACCAAGGCCAGAGAAGCCAAAGCCCCCGGAGTTGATGGGCACTCCCTCAGCACTCAGGATGTTGCCAACAGCAGCGGAGGTGGTGGATCCCACGGCGGTGTTCTGGGGGAAGGAGCTGAGGATGGGTCCGGGCAGGGTCACCACCACGGGAGATGGTTCAATAATCACGCGGGAGTCCTGGCACTGCCTGACGCAGGGCTCGTTGCAGCTGTTGGCAAGTGGGGTTGGGCCACAGGGACGGCACAGATCGTAGCAGGACATGGCTGTGGGTCGGAGGTACACCTGGGAGAGAGGGCAGGGAAAACACAGGCAGCATGTGAGGCACAGCCTGACAGGTGGCTCGGCAAGAGAAAAGGCGCAGCCTGGGGAGCAGGGACAGCCTGCACAGGGACAAGAGAGGATTGGGAGCCTTGGTCCTACCCTTCAGCTGTAAAGAGAGCCCAACATTTGTTCCCACTCCTCCACAGTGTGGCAAAGAGAACCGAGAGGCTGTGAGCAGGATCGGGGACCACAGCTCTCAGCACAAGCTTCAAAAACGCAAAGACTCAGTTGAGGCCAGAAGACAGACAAAGCAGAAAGACAAGGAAAAGTTAAAGGCGGTTGCAGCTCACCTTGTTCACCAAGGAGGAGAAGGCAAGAGAAGTGGGTGAGGGACCGTGCTGTGGCACTGGCTTTTATACTGGTCCAGACCGCCCCAGGCCCAGAGGCACCCTTTGCGTATGTAATGTGTTTACCAACAAGCTCATCTTGCATGCAAAGCAGCACAATTACAGAAATGGGGACACTGCTTATGTTCCCTGCAACGCTGCCTTTTCATTTCCCTGTCCATGACAGGCCCCTTCAGCCACACGGGCTCCTTTCAAGTGACAGTATTAGAGGCCAAAGCCTTTCCAGGGGAAATGACACGTCAGCACAGGCAGATGATGCAGCCAGCAATGAGGACTGTACCACCTCACCAGCTGTTACCATCTCTTTGTGCTCCAGGGCCTCACTTTAAGGCTTCTCGTAATGAACAGGGCATGTCTTCTGGCAACTCTGAAATACAAGGCCAGACTTAAAAACGCTTTTCTGTGACAGGAGTCACCATATCCATCGTGTAAGCTAATACCTAACTCTATCAAATTTAGGTATGAATTCCCCAGTCACCTTGGATACCCTGTGAAGTTTTAGGCTTAGCAATTTAACATCAAGAGAATCCCTTAAGCTCTTTGCCCTTCCTTACCTTATCTGGAGAGCCTCCAGCAACCCTCAGGTCAACAGGAGGAGGATGTTTGAAAAGCAGAGGCACTCCTCTCTAACACACACTAATCTTACTTCACCCTCCACTCCCAGCACCAAAGGTCAGTTTTGGGGCTTCCCAAATGTTCTTTCTTCAACCCCAAGGCTACCAAACACTTTGTCTTTGAGCCTGTACACTAACTCAATAACAGGCACTGCAAAAAGCTTGAAAAGCTTTCCATGAGACATCAAGACTCATCACAAGCACTCATGGTCTGGAGGCGTCAGCAGGAACACACTGGAGGCAAGTAGGCAGCAGGATGCCCATTTCCCACTGCTTCGTGCTAGTCCCTTCATCAGCACCTGTAGTGAGGGTCTGCCAAAAGGCTCCAATATGCTGCTGCACGCAGGTCTCTCTGGTCACGTGCCACAGATGCTGCCTTCCCTCCCTGGTACCATCTTTTCACCCCACTATGCTTCTGCTGTCAGCTCATCATGGCTCATGAGTGTTGATGGAGGGAGCGTTCCCCAGGGCCTTCCTGCACAGCAGGCACAGGGGCAGGGGGCATTGCTGACAGCAGCTGTCTTGTAGGGAAGACAGGGCTTTAGCTATGGGGAAAGGCACTGTAGGGGTTCCCAAGGTGTATGGGACAGCACAAGAGGGGCCCCTCACTCTACGTGAAGCAGGGCAGGGGGGCATGGGGCAAAACATCACCTGTGGAGGACTAGCACATGTCGCAGGAAGGGATGGGTGGCTGCTTCTCTCCTACATCGCCACCTACATCACAACTCCAGGAACAAGCAATGTAACTTCCCTCCCTGATGTGGGTGGTCTTGCAGTCCAGGGCAGAAGGACAGGAAGACACAATGGCCTGATCCTGAAGAGTTTCTTTTTTTCCTCCTCTGGTGAGCAGAGGAAGAGAGAAGGACTTGCTGAATGCCCTCACCTCAATGTCATGGGCCACATGCCATGCAAACTCACAAGCAGTGACTGTGCAGCTCCGCCAACACTGATTAGTACATCCGAAATGGAGCTGGGAGGCACAAAGAGATGGTCTCGGGTCAGAAGTGAGTGGTTACAACTCCTTGGGCATCGGTCACACATCACCCACCTCTTGGAGCCATGGAAGGTGTCACAGGGGCTTGCTGGGAGAGACATCAAGTCTCCTGTTCAGGACAAAGGCATGTGGGGTGACTTTGGGTGGCTTTGTCACATGCAAAGGACGGTCCCCTCCAGGTGACCATTTCAGTGGGACACCCCCTCTCAGCCCCTCAAAAGAATGCAAGAGCACCACAGCCTTTCAGCCACCCCTTTACCCTGTATGGGATCACATTTGCTAATGCAGCCTACTGTTGTACCCAGGGATGTTTTAGACAAAGTATTCCCAGCAGGTTGAGAGAGTTCATCCTTCCCCTTTGTTCAGCAGTCATGAGGCCACACCGGGAATACTGTGTCCAGTTCTGGGCTCCTCAGTGCAAGAGAGACATGGACATACTAGAGGGAGTCAAATGAAAGGACACACAGATGATTAAGGGACTGGAGAGTCGCCCATATGAGGAAAGACTGAGAGCTGAGAAGAGCAGGCCTGGGAGCAGGAGCGCTTATTAATGTATTTAAATACCCAAAGGGAAGATTCAAGAAGGAAGGAGTTAGGCTCTTTTCAGTGCTGCCCATAAAGGGACCAGAGGCAATGGACACAAGAGAACCACAGAAAGCTCCATTTCAACATCAGGAAACACTTCTACTGTGAGGGTCACCACGCACTGGAACACGTTGCCCAGGGAGATTATGGAGTTTCCATCCTTACAGATATCCAAAATCCATTTGGACCTAGAGCAACTGGCTCTAGCGTGACCTCCTTGAGCAGGAGTTGGACCTGGTGATGTCCAGAAGGCCCTTCCAACCTCACTTATGCTGTGATTCTGTGATTTCTCACTGAGCAGCTTGGCTGGGCATGCCAGGAGGGAAGGAACACAAGGAGACATCAAGCTACAATGCAGCATAAATTTTAATGAGTCTAAAGAGAGAAACCAAGCAGTGCATGCTGGGAGGGACCCCGTCCAGGCTGCTACCATGGCACCTGATAGTCAGGCACCCCTTCACAGACATGGACATGCATCTTCCTCCACACACATGGGGAGATGGGGATAGACAGGGCCCCTCTCCGCCTCCTTCAGGATGAACCCATGGCACAGGACAGCAGGAGACAACAGGGACTCATGATGTGGAGAAGAAAGCAGGAGAAGCAGAAGACATCAGCTGGCCATGTTTCCAGCCAACACAGGCTGGCACCTTGCTTCCCTCCCTGCTTTGCAGGAGGGCACGAGGGTTCTCAGCCCATCTGGAAACTCTGGCCAGCAGCTCCATCCTCAGTCCGGCACCTGGCTTTGGGCTTCCTGATCGTTGGTCTCACTGGACATCCATCCCGGCTCTAGCAGGGCAGGCACCTTCTGCCACAGTAACGGCCACCAAGGCCAGAGAGGCCAAAGCCCCCGGAGTTGATGGGCACTCCCTCAGCACTCAGGATGTTTCCAACAGCAGCGGAGGTGGTGGATCCCACGGCGGTGTTCTGGGGGAAGGAGCTGAGGATGGGTCCGGGCAGGGTCACCACCACGGGAGATGGTTCAATAATCACGCGGGAGTCCTGGCACTGCCTGACGCAGGGCTCGTTGCAGCTGTTGGCAAGTGGGGTTGGGCCACAGGGACGGCACAGATCGTAGCAGGACATGGCTGTGGGTCGGAGGTACACCTGGGAGAGAGGGCAGGGAAAACACAGGCAGCATGTGAGGCACAGCCTGACAGGCGGCTCGGCAAGAGAAAAGGCGCAGCCTGGGGAGCAGGGACAGCCTGCACAGGGACAAGAGAGGATTGGGAGCCTTGGTCCTACCCTTCAGCTGTAAAGAGAGCCCAACATTTGTTCCCACTCCTCCACAGTGTGGCAAAGAGAACCGAGAGGCTGTGAGCAGGATCGGGGACCACAGCTCTCAGCACAAGCTTCAAAAACGCAAAGACTCAGTTGAGGCCAGAAGACAGACAAAGCAGAAAGACAAGGAAAAGTTAAAGGCGGTTGCAGCTCACCTTGTTCACCAAGGAGGAGAAGGCAAGAGAAGTGGGTGAGGGACCGTGCTGTGGCACTGGCTTTTATACTGGTCCAGACCGCCCCAGGCCCAGAGGCACCCTTTGCGTATGTAATGTGTTTACCAACAAGCTCATCTTGCATGCAAAGCAGCACAATTACAGAAATGGGGACACTGCTTATGTTCCCTGCAACGCTGCCTTTTCATTTCCCTGTCCATGACAGGCCCCTTCAGCCACACGGGCTCCTTTCAAGTGACAGTATTAGAGGCCAAAGCCTTTCCAGGGGAAATGACACGTCAGCACAGGCAGATGATGCAGCCAGCAATGAGGACTGTACCACCTCACCAGCTGTTACCATCTCTTTGTGCTCCAGGGCCTCACTTTAAGGCTTCTCGTAATGAACAGGGCATGTCTTCTGGCAACTCTGAAATACAAGGCCAGACTTAAAAACGCTTTTCTGTGACAGGAGTCACCATATCCATCGTGTAAGCTAATACCTAACTCTATCAAATTTAGGTATGAATTCCCCAGTCACCTTGGATACCCTGTGAAGTTTTAGGCTTAGCAATTTAACATCAAGAGAATCCCTTAAGCTCTTTGCCCTTCCTTACCTTATCTGGAGAGCCTCCAGCAACCCTCAGGTCAACAGGAGGAGGATGTTTGAAAAGCAGAGGCACTCCTCTCTAACACACACTAATCTTACTTCACCCTCCACTCCCAGCACCAAAGGTCAGTTTTGGGGCTTCCCAAATGTTCTTTCTTCAACCCCAAGGCTACCAAACACTTTGTCTTTGAGCCTGTACACTAACTCAATAACAGGCACTGCAAAAAGCTTGAAAAGCTTTCCATGAGACATCAAGACTCATCACAAGCACTCATGGTCTGGAGGCGTCAGCAGGAACACACTGGAGGCAAGTAGGCAGCAGGATGCCCATTTCCCACTGCTTCGTGCTAGTCCCTTCATCAGCACCTGTAGTGAGGGTCTGCCAAAAGGCTCCAATATGCTGCTGCACGCAGGTCTCTCTGGTCACGTGCCACAGATGCTGCCTTCCCTCCCTGGTACCATCTTTTCACCCCACTATGCTTCTGCTGTCAGCTCATCATGGCTCATGAGTGGGAGCATTTCCCCAGGGCCTTCCTGCACAGCAGGCACAGGGGCAGGGGGCATTGCTGACAGCAGCTGTCTTGTAGGGAAGACAGGGCTTTAGCTATGGGGAAAGGCACTGTAGGGGTTCCCAAGGTGTATGGGACAGCACAAGAGGGGCCCCTCACTCTATGTGAAGCAGGGCAGGGGGGCATGGGGCAAAACATCACCTGTGGAGGACTAGCACATGTCGCAGGAAGGGATGGGTGGCTGCTTCTCTCCTACATCGCCACCTACATCACAACTCCAGGAACAAGCAACGTAACTTCCCTCCCTGATGTGGGTGGTCTTGCAGTCCAGGGCAGAAGGACAGGAAGACACAATGGCCTGATCCTGAAGAGTTTCTTTTTTCCCTCCTCTGGTGAGCAGAGGAAGAGAGAAGGACTTGCTGAATGCCCTCACCTCAATGTCATGGGCCACATGCCATGCAAACTCACAAGCAGTGACTGTGCAGCTCCGCCAACACTGATTAGTACATCCGAAATGGAGCTGGGAGGCACAAAGAGATGGTCTCGGGTCAGAAGTGAGTGGTTACAACTCCTTGGGCATCGGTCACACATCACCCACCTCTTGGAGCCATGGAAGGTGTCACAGGGGCTTGCTGGGAGAGACATCAAGTCTCCTGTTCAGGACAAAGGCATGTGGGGTGACTTTGGGTGGCTTTGTCACATGCAAAGGACGGTCCCCTCCAGGTGACCATTTCAGTGGGACACCCCCTCTCAGCCCCTCAAAAGAATGCAAGAGCACCACAGCCTTTCAGCCACCCCTTTACCCTGTATGGGATCACATTTGCTAATGCAGCCTACTGTTGTACCCAGGGATGTTTTAGACAAAGTATTCCCAGCAGGTTGAGAGAGTTCATCCTTCCCCTTTGTTCAGCAGTCATGAGGCCACACCGGGAATACTGTGTCCAGTTCTGGGCTCCTCAGTGCAAGAGAGACATGGACATACTAGAGGGAGTCAAATGAAAGGACACACAGATGATTAAGGGACTGGAGAGTCGCCCATATGAGGAAAGACTGAGAGCTGAGAAGAGCAGGCCTGGGAGCAGGAGCGCTTATTAATGTATTTAAATACCCAAAGGGAAGATTCAAGAAGGAAGGAGTTAGGCTCTTTTCAGTGCTGCCCATAAAGGGACCAGAGGCAATGGACACAAGAGAACCACAGAAAGCTCCATTTCAACATCAGGAAACACTTCTACTGTGAGGGTCACCACGCACTGGAACACGTTGCCCAGGGAGATTATGGAGTTTCCATCCTTACAGATATCCAAAATCCATTTGGACCTAGAGCAACTGGCTCTAGCGTGACCTCCTTGAGCAGGAGTTGGACCTGGTGATGTCCAGAAGGCCCTTCCAACCTCACTTATGCTGTGATTCTGTGATTTCTCACTGAGCAGCTTGGCTGGGCATGCCAGGAGGGAAGGAACACAAGGAGACATCAAGCTACAATGCAGCATAAATTTTAATGAGTCTAAAGAGAGAAACCAAGCAGTGCATGCTGGGAGGGACCCCGTCCAGGCTGCTACCATGGCACCTGATAGTCAGGCACCCCTTCACAGACATGGACATGCATCTTCCTCCACACACATGGGGAGATGGGGATAGACAGGGCCCCTCTCCGCCTCCTTCAGGATGAACCCATGGCACAGGACAGCAGGAGACAACAGGGACTCATGATGTGGAGAAGAAAGCAGGAGAAGCAGAAGACATCAGCTGGCCATGTTTCCAGCCAACACAGGCTGGCACCTTGAATCCCTCCCTGCTTTGCAGGAGGGCACGAGGGTTCTCAGCCCATCTGGAAACTCTGGCCAGCAGCTCCATCCTCAGTCCGGCACCTGGCTTTGGGCTTCCTGATCGTTGGTCTCACTGGACATCCATCCCGGCTCTAGCAGGGCAGGCACCTTCTGCCACAGTAACGGCCACCAAGGCCAGAGAAGCCAAAGCCCCCGGAGTTGATGGGCACTCCCTCAGCACTCAGGATGTTGCCAACAGCAGCGGAGGTGGTGGATCCCACGGCGGTGTTCTGGGGGAAGGAGCTGAGGATGGGTCCGGGCAGGGTCACCACCACGGGAGATGGTTCAATAATCACGCGGGAGTCCTGGCACTGCCTGACGCAGGGCTCGTTGCAGCTGTTGGCAAGTGGGGTTGGGCCACAGGGACGGCACAGATCGTAGCAGGACATGGCTGTGGGTCGGAGGTACACCTGGGAGAGAGGGCAGGGAAAACACAGGCAGCATGTGAGGCACAGCCTGACAGGTGGCTCGGCAAGAGAAAAGGCGCAGCCTGGGGAGCAGGGACAGCCTGCACAGGGACAAGAGAGGATTGGGAGCCTTGGTCCTACCCTTCAGCTGTAAAGAGAGCCCAACATTTGTTCCCACTCCTCCACAGTGTGGCAAAGAGAACCGAGAGGCTGTGAGCAGGATCGGGGACCACAGCTCTCAGCACAAGCTTCAAAAACGCAAAGACTCAGTTGAGGCCAGAAGACAGACAAAGCAGAAAGACAAGGAAAAGTTAAAGGCGGTTGCAGCTCACCTTGTTCACCAAGGAGGAGAAGGCAAGAGAAGTGGGTGAGGGACCGTGCTGTGGCACTGGCTTTTATACTGGTCCAGACCGCCCCAGGCCCAGAGGCACCCTTTGCGTATGTAATGTGTTTACCAACAAGCTCATCTTGCATGCAAAGCAGCACAATTACAGAAATGGGGACACTGCTTATGTTCCCTGCAACGCTGCCTTTTCATTTCCCTGTCCATGACAGGCCCCTTCAGCCACACGGGCTCCTTTCAAGTGACAGTATTAGAGGCCAAAGCCTTTCCAGGGGAAATGACACGTCAGCACAGGCAGATGATGCAGCCAGCAATGAGGACTGTACCACCTCACCAGCTGTTACCATCTCTTTGTGCTCCAGGGCCTCACTTTAAGGCTTCTCGTAATGAACAGGGCATGTCTTCTGGCAACTCTGAAATACAAGGCCAGACTTAAAAACGCTTTTCTGTGACAGGAGTCACCATATCCATCGTGTAAGCTAATACCTAACTCTATCAAATTTAGGTATGAATTCCCCAGTCACCTTGGATACCCTGTGAAGTTTTAGGCTTAGCAATTTAACATCAAGAGAATCCCTTAAGCTCTTTGCCCTTCCTTACCTTATCTGGAGAGCCTCCAGCAACCCTCAGGTCAACAGGAGGAGGATGTTTGAAAAGCAGAGGCACTCCTCTCTAACACACACTAATCTTACTTCACCCTCCACTCCCAGCACCAAAGGTCAGTTTTGGGGCTTCCCAAATGTTCTTTCTTCAACCCCAAGGCTACCAAACACTTTGTCTTTGAGCCTGTACACTAACTCAATAACAGGCACTGCAAAAAGCTTGAAAAGCTTTCCATGAGACATCAAGACTCATCACAAGCACTCATGGTCTGGAGGCGTCAGCAGGAACACACTGGAGGCAAGTAGGCAGCAGGATGCCCATTTCCCACTGCTTCGTGCTAGTCCCTTCATCAGCACCTGTAGTGAGGGTCTGCCAAAAGGCTCCAATATGCTGCTGCACGCAGGTCTCTCTGGTCACGTGCCACAGATGCTGCCTTCCCTCCCTGGTACCATCTTTTCACCCCACTATGCTTCTGCTGTCAGCTCATCATGGCTCATGAGTGTTGATGGAGGGAGCGTTCCCCAGGGCCTTCCTGCACAGCAGGCACAGGGGCAGGGGGCATTGCTGACAGCAGCTGTCTTGTAGGGAAGACAGGGCTTTAGCTATGGGGAAAGGCACTGTAGGGGTTCCCAAGGTGTATGGGACAGCACAAGAGGGGCCCCTCACTCTACGTGAAGCAGGGCAGGGGGGCATGGGCAAAACATCACCTGTGGAGGACTAGCACATGTCGCAGGAAGGGATGGGTGGCTGCTTCTCTCCTACATCGCCACCTACATCACAACTCCAGGAACAAGCAATGTAACTTCCCTCCCTGATGTGGGTGGTCTTGCAGTCCAGGGCAGAAGGACAGGAAGACACAATGGCCTGATCCTGAAGAGTTTCTTTTTTTCCTCCTCTGGTGAGCAGAGGAAGAGAGAAGGACTTGCTGAATGCCCTCACCTCAATGTCATGGGCCACATGCCATGCAAACTCACAAGCAGTGACTGTGCAGCTCCGCCAACACTGATTAGTACATCCGAAATGGAGCTGGGAGGCACAAAGAGATGGTCTCGGGTCAGAAGTGAGTGGTTACAACTCCTTGGGCATCGGTCACACATCACCCACCTCTTGGAGCCATGGAAAGTGTCACAGGGGCTTGCTGGGAGAGACATCAAGTCTCCTGTTCAGGACAAAGGCATGTGGGGTGACTTTGGGTGGCTTTGTCACATGCAAAGGACGGTCCCCTCCAGGTGACCATTTCAGTGGGACACCCCCTCTCAGCCCCTCAAAAGAATGCAAGAGCACCACAGCCTTTCAGCCACCCCTTTACCCTGTATGGGATCACATTTGCTAATGCAGCCTACTGTTGTACCCAGGGATGTTTTAGACAAAGTATTCCCAGCAGGTTGAGAGAGTTCATCCTTCCCCTTTGTTCAGCAGTCATGAGGCCACACCGGGAATACTGTGTCCAGTTCTGGGCTCCTCAGTGCAAGAGAGACATGGACATACTAGAGGGAGTCAAATGAAAGGACACACAGATGATTAAGGGACTGGAGAGTCGCCCATATGAGGAAAGACTGAGAGCTGAGAAGAGCAGGCCTGGGAGCAGGAGCGCTTATTAATGTATTTAAATACCCAAAGGGAAGATTCAAGAAGGAAGGAGTTAGGCTCTTTTCAGTGCTGCCCATAAAGGGACCAGAGGCAATGGACACAAGAGAACCACAGAAAGCTCCATTTCAACATCAGGAAACACTTCTACTGTGAGGGTCACCACGCACTGGAACACGTTGCCCAGGGAGATTATGGAGTTTCCATCCTTACAGATATCCAAAATCCATTTGGACCTAGAGCAACTGGCTCTAGCGTGACCTCCTTGAGCAGGAGTTGGACCTGGTGATGTCCAGAAGGCCCTTCCAACCTCACTTATGCTGTGATTCTGTGATTTCTCACTGAGCAGCTTGGCTGGGCATGCCAGGAGGGAAGGAACACAAGGAGACATCAAGCTACAATGCAGCATAAATTTTAATGAGTCTAAAGAGAGAAACCAAGCAGTGCATGCTGGGAGGGACCCCGTCCAGGCTGCTACCATGGCACCTGATAGTCAGGCACCCCTTCACAGACATGGACATGCATCTTCCTCCACACACATGGGGAGATGGGGATAGACAGGGCCCCTCTCCGCCTCCTTCAGGATGAACCCATGGCACAGGACAGCAGGAGACAACAGGGACTCATGATGTGGAGAAGAAAGCAGGAGAAGCAGAAGACATCAGCTGGCCATGTTTCCAGCCAACACAGGCTGGCACCTTGAATCCCTCCCTGCTTTGCAGGAGGGCACGAGGGTTCTCAGCCCATCTGGAAACTCTGGCCAGCAGCTCCATCCTCAGTCCGGCACCTGGCTTTGGGCTTCCTGATCGTTGGTCTCACTGGACATCCATCCCGGCTCTAGCAGGGCAGGCACCTTCTGCCACAGTAACGGCCACCAAGGCCAGAGAAGCCAAAGCCCCCGGAGTTGATGGGCACTCCCTCAGCACTCAGGATGTTGCCAACAGCAGCGGAGGTGGTGGATCCCACGGCGGTGTTCTGGGGGAAGGAGCTGAGGATGGGTCCGGGCAGGGTCACCACCACGGGAGATGGTTCAATAATCACGCGGGAGTCCTGGCACTGCCTGACGCAGGGCTCGTTGCAGCTGTTGGCAAGTGGGGTTGGGCCACAGGGACGGCACAGATCGTAGCAGGACATGGCTGTGGGTCGGAGGTACACCTGGGAGAGAGGGCAGGGAAAACACAGGCAGCATGTGAGGCACAGCCTGACAGGTGGCTCGGCAAGAGAAAAGGCGCAGCCTGGGGAGCAGGGACAGCCTGCACAGGGACAAGAGAGGATTGGGAGCCTTGGTCCTACCCTTCAGCTGTAAAGAGAGCCCAACATTTGTTCCCACTCCTCCACAGTGTGGCAAAGAGAACCGAGAGGCTGTGAGCAGGATCGGGGACCACAGCTCTCAGCACAAGCTTCAAAAACGCAAAGACTCAGTTGAGGCCAGAAGACAGACAAAGCAGAAAGACAAGGAAAAGTTAAAGGCGGTTGCAGCTCACCTTGTTCACCAAGGAGGAGAAGGCAAGAGAAGTGGGTGAGGGACCGTGCTGTGGCACTGGCTTTTATACTGGTCCAGACCGCCCCAGGCCCAGAGGCACCCTTTGCGTATGTAATGTGTTTACCAACAAGCTCATCTTGCATGCAAAGCAGCACAATTACAGAAATGGGGACACTGCTTATGTTCCCTGCAACGCTGCCTTTTCATTTCCCTGTCCATGACAGGCCCCTTCAGCCACACGGGCTCCTTTCAAGTGACAGTATTAGAGGCCAAAGCCTTTCCAGGGGAAATGACACGTCAGCACAGGCAGATGATGCAGCCAGCAATGAGGACTGTACCACCTCACCAGCTGTTACCATCTCTTTGTGCTCCAGGGCCTCACTTTAAGGCTTCTCGTAATGAACAGGGCATGTCTTCTGGCAACTCTGAAATACAAGGCCAGACTTAAAAACGCTTTTCTGTGACAGGAGTCACCATATCCATCGTGTAAGCTAATACCTAACTCTATCAAATTTAGGTATGAATTCCCCAGTCACCTTGGATACCCTGTGAAGTTTTAGGCTTAGCAATTTAACATCAAGAGAATCCCTTAAGCTCTTTGCCCTTCCTTACCTTATCTGGAGAGCCTCCAGCAACCCTCAGGTCAACAGGAGGAGGATGTTTGAAAAGCAGAGGCACTCCTCTCTAACACACACTAATCTTACTTCACCCTCCACTCCCAGCACCAAAGGTCAGTTTTGGGGCTTCCCAAATGTTCTTTCTTCAACCCCAAGGCTACCAAACACTTTGTCTTTGAGCCTGTACACTAACTCAATAACAGGCACTGCAAAAAGCTTGAAAAGCTTTCCATGAGACATCAAGACTCATCACAAGCACTCATGGTCTGGAGGCGTCAGCAGGAACACACTGGAGGCAAGTAGGCAGCAGGATGCCCATTTCCCACTGCTTCGTGCTAGTCCCTTCATCAGCACCTGTAGTGAGGGTCTGCCAAAAGGCTCCAATATGCTGCTGCACGCAGGTCTCTCTGGTCACGTGCCACAGATGCTGCCTTCCCTCCCTGGTACCATCTTTTCACCCCACTATGCTTCTGCTGTCAGCTCATCATGGCTCATGAGTGTTGATGGAGGGAGCGTTCCCCAGGGCCTTCCTGCACAGCAGGCACAGGGGCAGGGGGCATTGCTGACAGCAGCTGTCTTGTAGGGAAGACAGGGCTTTAGCTATGGGGAAAGGCACTGTAGGGGTTCCCAAGGTGTATGGGACAGCACAAGAGGGGCCCCTCACTCTACGTGAAGCAGGGCAGGGGGGCATGGGCAAAACATCACCTGTGGAGGACTAGCACATGTCGCAGGAAGGGATGGGTGGCTGCTTCTCTCCTACATCGCCACCTACATCACAACTCCAGGAACAAGCAATGTAACTTCCCTCCCTGATGTGGGTGGTCTTGCAGTCCAGGGCAGAAGGACAGGAAGACACAATGGCCTGATCCTGAAGAGTTTCTTTTTTTCCTCCTCTGGTGAGCAGAGGAAGAGAGAAGGACTTGCTGAATGCCCTCACCTCAATGTCATGGGCCACATGCCATGCAAACTCACAAGCAGTGACTGTGCAGCTCCGCCAACACTGATTAGTACATCCGAAATGGAGCTGGGAGGCACAAAGAGATGGTCTCGGGTCAGAAGTGAGTGGTTACAACTCCTTGGGCATCGGTCACACATCACCCACCTCTTGGAGCCATGGAAAGTGTCACAGGGGCTTGCTGGGAGAGACATCAAGTCTCCTGTTCAGGACAAAGGCATGTGGGGTGACTTTGGGTGGCTTTGTCACATGCAAAGGACGGTCCCCTCCAGGTGACCATTTCAGTGGGACACCCCCTCTCAGCCCCTCAAAAGAATGCAAGAGCACCACAGCCTTTCAGCCACCCCTTTACCCTGTATGGGATCACATTTGCTAATGCAGCCTACTGTTGTACCCAGGGATGTTTTAGACAAAGTATTCCCAGCAGGTTGAGAGAGTTCATCCTTCCCCTTTGTTCAGCAGTCATGAGGCCACACCGGGAATACTGTGTCCAGTTCTGGGCTCCTCAGTGCAAGAGAGACATGGACATACTAGAGGGAGTCAAATGAAAGGACACACAGATGATTAAGGGACTGGAGAGTCGCCCATATGAGGAAAGACTGAGAGCTGAGAAGAGCAGGCCTGGGAGCAGGAGCGCTTATTAATGTATTTAAATACCCAAAGGGAAGATTCAAGAAGGAAGGAGTTAGGCTCTTTTCAGTGCTGCCCATAAAGGGACCAGAGGCAATGGACACAAGAAAACCACAGAAAGCTCCATTTCAACATCAGGAAACACTTCTACTGTGAGGGTCACCACGCACTGGAACACGTTGCCCAGGGAGATTATGGAGTTTCCATCCTTACAGATATCCAAAATCCATTTGGACCTAGAGCAACTGGCTCTAGCATGACCTCCTTGAGCAGGAGTTGGACCTGGTGATGTCCAGAAGGCCCTTCCAACCTCACTTATGCTGTGATTCTGTGATTTCTCACTGAGCAGCTTGGCTGGGCATGCCAGGAGGGAAGGAACACAAGGAGACATCAAGCTACAATGCAGCATAAATTTTAATGAGTCTAAAGAGAGAAACCAAGCAGTGCATGCTGGGAGGGACCCCGTCCAGGCTGCTACCATGGCACCTGATAGTCAGGCACCCCTTCACAGACATGGACATGCATCTTCCTCCACACACATGGGGAGATGGGGATAGACAGGGCCCCTCTCCGCCTCCTTCAGGATGAACCCATGGCACAGGACAGCAGGAGACAACAGGGACTCATGATGTGGAGAAGAAAGCAGGAGAAGCAGAAGACATCAGCTGGCCATGTTTCCAGCCAACACAGGCTGGCACCTTGAATCCCTCCCTGCTTTGCAGGAGGGCACGAGGGTTCTCAGCCCATCTGGAAACTCTGGCCAGCAGCTCCATCCTCAGTCCGGCACCTGGCTTTGGGCTTCGTGATCGATGCACTCACTGGACGTCCATCCCGGCTCTAGCAGGGCAGGCACCTCCTGCTGTAGTAGCGGCCACCAAGGCCAGAGAGGCCAAAGCCCCCGGAGTTGATGGGCACTCCCTCAGCACTCAGGATGTTGCCAACGGCAGCAGAGGTGGTGGATCCCACGGCGGTGTTCTGGGGGAAGGAGCTGAGGATGGGTCCGGGCAGGGTCACCACCACGGGAGATGGTTCAATAATCACGCGGGAGTCCTGGCACTGCCTGACGCAGGGCTCGTTGCAGCTGTTGGCAAGTGGGGTTGGGCCACAGGGACGGCACAGATCGTAGCAGGACATGGCTGTGGGTCGGAGGTACACCTGGGAGAGAGGGCAGGGAAAACACAGGCAGCATGTGAGGCACAGCCTGACAGGTGGCTCGGCAAGAGAAAAGGCACAGCCTGGGGAGCAGGGACAGCCTGCACAGGGACAAGAGAGGATTGGGAGCCTCGGCCCTACCCTTCAGCTGTAAAGAGAGCCCAACACTTGTTCCCACTCCTCCACAGTGTGGCAAAGAGAACCGAGAGGCTGTGAGCAGGATCGGGGACCACAGCTCTCAGCACAAGCTTCAAAAAGGCAAAGACTCAGTTGAGGCCAGAAGACAGACAAAGCAGAAAGACAGGGAAAAGGTAAAGGCGGTTGCAGCTCACCTTATTCACCAAGGAAGAGAAGGCAAGAGAAGTGGATGAGGGACTGTGCTGTGGCACTGGCTTTTATACTGGTCCAGACCGCCCCAGGCCCAGAGGCACCCTTTGCGCAGGTAATGTGTTTACCAACAAGCTCATCCTGCATGCAAAGCAGCACAATTACAGAAATGGGGACACTGCTTATGTTCCCTGCAACGCTGCCTTTTCATTTCCCTGTTCATGACATGCCCCTTCAGCCACACGGGCTCCTTTCAAGTGACAGTATTAGAGGCCAAAGCCTTTCCAGGGGAAATGACACGTCAGCACAGGCAGATGATGCAGCCAGCAATGAGGATTGTCCCACCTCACCAGTTAATGCCGGTCTCTTGCCTTCCAGGTCCTCACATTAAAGTATTACTTGATGAATGGGGAGGTCTCCACATAACCTTGAGGCTTCAGCTTGGACATCCACAGGCAACGATCGGTGCCATCAGTCTCTCACTTTCATGCTCTCCTCATGCACACTGTATTAGGCATCGCCTTTCCAGCCAGGGCATCTCTGCCTTGGGTTTTACTTTAGACTCTCTCTCTGAGATTGAGCTTTGATCTCGGTGGAAATTTGCCTGACTCTTTTGCCATCTTCCTTCCCTCCTCCATCCCCACCTGCCTTAAGCAGCAGACTACCAGTGGTTAAGAATGAAGGCTATTCCCCTCCCAGCACCCTTTGCTGGAGGCCTCAGGCAAAGTTGGAGCCACTCCAGTGACCAAGACACATGCTGACCAACCCATATACATCCTCCTTCCTGCCTGTGTCTTTGGCACAACTTCTGCTTTGGCCCTCCAGCCTGCTGGCACACCAGGCATGAGCAGGTACTCGGCAGGATTCCCACAGGACACCCAACCTTGCTCAGCAGCAAGCAGGGCCCATCAGTCTTTGCAAGGAGAGTCAGAGGAACATGCCACAAGAGGTGCCTCCTACTCTCCCTGAAGCAGGACCAGCGCAGCAGGACCAAAGCAATGCCCGTGGAGGGCAAGGGCATGGGAAGGAGGGACTGAGAACAGAGCTGGTGGGGTACCACTCCCTCAGTCTCCTCCGTCTGAGGCCTGGTTGGAGGGACAAAAGGATCACTGCTTGGCACCTCCCCAGGCACAGCCTGCACAGCAGCTGAGTGGGGTCTCTGGAGGAATTGCTGCACGTCTCCCCCACAATCACTTCCCTTCAAGACACAGTGGCATATGCGGAAGGACTCCGCAACACTTAATGCTTTTGATCACACAACTGTTCCGCTGGGGGAAAAAGTGCATTTCCTGCTCCCTTCCAGACCCCTGCAGTGTTTACAGGACATATCACCAACACCACCCATCACTTCCACTTGAGGGAGGATGAGCCCGGTGTGTCCATCCCTCTTCCCTCCCCATTTTACACACCCATGATCAACCCATCCCCATTGTGCTAAAATCTAGCAGAGGGCTTGCATCTCCCTTTACACACTTGCCCTGGGTGCCACTTGCCCCGGGTGCCACTTGCCCCTTCAACTCCTTTGGGACTCCCTCCCATTCCAGGGTGTGGAAGAAGTGTTTGGAGGAGGGAAAGTCAAGGACACATTGCGGGTAGTAATGTGCAACCAGAGCCTGGGTCAGGTGGGTGTTAACCTACACAGAAATGTCTCCCAGCAGGTCAAAGGCTTGCCTCATCAACTGGAAGCCAGTCACCAACTCCGCTTGTTGTTCACATGTCCCTTGGGGGAGCTCCTGGACACCCTTTGCCTACTCAGAGAATACCACACAGACCTCCACTGACCTATCTCTCTTCCAGTGACCATAGATCTTGATGGTACTCAGCTCCTACACACACCAAATGGTGTAACATTGGCTCTTACCCGCCCACCCCTTTCCCTCCAGGGAATCCCATTTCCCCCTTGTCCTGGTTTAGCTAGGATAGGGTTAAGTTTCCCCAGCAGTGGAGGGGAAGCTCTAGCCGGGTTATTCAATACCATGCTGACGTCACCTGTCACCTCTGTGCACTGAAGCACTGGAGCGCGGGAGAATCAGTGAACGCGTGTGTTATAAGATCTCCCTGCTCTCACTGCTGTATCAATACATATCTTGCTCTGTTCATTGTTATTACTGTTATTGTTATTGTTATTTTTGTTGTTTGTTTTGTGGCTGTTGCACTGTTGTATTAAACCTCTCCTTATCTCAGCCCCAGGGCTTTGTATTTCACTCCCTGATGGGGGGAGGGGCAGCAGCTGCGTGGTCTCGAACCCCAGCAGGGACTAAACCATCACACCCCTGGACACTTTGGCTGGGCATCCCAGGAGGGAAGGAACACAAGGAGACATCAAGCTACAATGCAACATAAATTTTATTGAGTCTAAAGAGAGAAACCAAGCAGTGCATGCTGGGAGGGACCCTGTCCAGGCTGCTACAAGGGCACCTGACAGTCAGGCACCCCTTCACAGTCATGGACATGCATCTTCCTCCACACACATGGGGAGATGGGGATAGACAGGGCCCCTCTCCACCTCCTTCAGGATGAACCCATGGCACAGGACAGCAGGAGACAACAGGGACTCATGATGCGGAGAAGAAAGCAGGAGAAGCAGAAGACATCAGCTGGCCATGTTTCCAGCCAGCACAGGCTGGCACCTTGCTTCCCTCCCTGCTTTGCAGGAGGGCACGAGGGTTCTCAGCCCATCTGGAAACTCTGGCCAGCAGCTCCATCCTCAGTCCGGCACCTGGCTTTGGGCTTCCTGATCGTTGGTCTCACTGGACGTCCATCCCGGCTCTAGCAGGGCAGGCACCTCCTGCTGTAGTAGCGGCCACCAAGGCCAGAGAGGCCAAAGCCCCCGGAGTTGATGGGCACTCCCTCAGCACTCAGGATGTTGCCAACGGCAGCGGAGGTGGTGGATCCCACGGCGGTGTTCTGGGGGAAGGAGCTGAGGATGGGTCCGGGCAGGGTCACCACCACGGGAGATGGTTCAATAATCACGCGGGAGTCCTGGCACTGCCTGACGCAGGGCTCGTTGCAGCTGTTGGCAAGTGGGGTTGGGCCACAGGGACGGCACAGATCGTAGCAGGACATGGCTGTGGGTCGGAGGTGCACCTGGGAGAGAGGGCAGGAAAAACACAGGCAGCATGTGAGGCACAGCCTGACAGGCAGCTCAGCAAGAGAAAAGGCTGGGGAGCAGGGACAGGCTTCATAAGGAAGAAGGGAGTTTAAATAGCTCCAGTCCCTAAGGATCCCCTATAAAGAGAGTGCAAGACCTTCTCCAACCTCCTACAGTGCTGACAATGAGCTGAGAGTCTGGAACGTGACGAAGATCAAGGATCTCAGCAGAAACTCCAGCAAGAGCAGAAGAAAAAGAGAAAATTGATGAAGAAGAGAAACAGACAAAGGCACTTGCTACTCACCTTGCTCGCCAAGGAGGAGAAGGCAAGAGAAGTGGATGAGGGACCGTGCTGTGGCACTGGCTTTTATACTGGTCCAGACCGCCCCAGGCCCAGAGGCACCCTTTGCGCATGTAATGTGTTTACCAACAAGCTCATCTTGTATGGAAAGCGCTCCCTACTACTCATGTAGGCTTTGATTTGGTACTTGCAATTCTCCCTCTCCATTTCCATGTTAATGCAAGGTCCATTCCACCCTAGAACATTTTTTTATGTGACATAATTAGAGATCAAATGAGTTTCGTGTACAGCACTGCTGATTCAGCAATTTAGACGTTTATGGTGATCTGCTTAGAGAGCAATGAATTTTTCCTCCTCTGTCATTTTAGTCACTGGCTTGTCTTTCACAAAGCCATTTACAAATTAGAGTGATGTGAATGTCATCTTTGATAGTTACAGGTGTTTTACTCTGTTTCTTATGATTGCACCACATATCTAGTTTGAATCTCTCATTGACAGTGAAATATTTTTTTTCAGTAAAAGCCTAATTAGGTCACATACCCTGCATAGTAGCAAATTTTTGTCACTCAGCATTAGCTATTATATTTCAGAATCCGCATCATGTTCTATAGCTTTTGTGTTGCTACCTTCTCATTTTGTAGAATCTCCAGTTGCTTTTAATTCCCAACACACAACATGGTACCATTAGAATGTTTAAAAAGTGTGTTCTTCCAAGTCAGCTTAACACTTCAAGACATTTTTCAAAGCAAATTTCCCCTTAACCCACAGAGCAATTTCTGTAAAGACTCAAAGAGGTTTTTTTCTTTCCCTTCTTCCAATAGTAAGCTGAGGTCTGTTTGGAGTGTCTCTTATGTTTTAACATGGAGTCAGAAAATGAAGCAACAACTTGTAAGGAGAATCCTTTCCTGACATCAGTCAGACTGAGAATTACCTCACCAAGCTGAGACTGAAAACTTTCAGACTTTATGGACTCATGTTCAAACTGTGCAAGGATAATGAGTTAGACAGGTCAACTGTTTCTACCTGGCCAGATACTGAATTGCACATTCAAGGTATCAGTTAAAGTCCGTTGTGCAATCTCAGACAGTCCAGACACCTATGAAGTACAGAAAAAACTCTTCTCACAACAGGACTTTGTATCATTCATGTACTAATAGCAGTGAAGACTGTGACAGTACAGGATACAAAAACATCCCATCAAATGTTTGAGAAGAAACTCAGTAGAAAAGGTGCTGCTGGTGTTGAGAGACGCTGGCTTAGGAATTTAACACAGCAAATTGGTTTTTTAAAGCAAACCAGAATCGTTCTACAAAGTATTTCTCCATGGAAACATACTGTTCAGCATCTGGTGTTGGATATTGTCTATTGGACAATTAGTTTCCCTGGTCTAATTAGGGGTGTAATATGCTAAGGTTTTATGTACTGGCATAACAATTTGGTATCCAGAACATCCACTTATAGTGTTCAGACAACTCTGTTATGGGAAAGAAATTAAAGCAATTGAGAACACATGAGAAGATGGCATCCATGCAATTTCTTGGACACATACTTTCAGTTGATTTATTACCATACCCAAACACAGAAAAGCAAATGCTTCATTCAGGTGGTAGCAAACAATCATGTACACTACATTCAAATAATTTGAGTTGGTTAATCAAATTAAGAAAAATGAAGAAAATCTGAAGCTTATGTTTTTACACCATTGCATGAAACATTTCTGAAGAGAGAAATGTTTACTTTCATTCATTAAAACAGAGCCTAATACATCATGACTACAGCAAAACAGGAATTAAACTGACTGTGAAAGGATAATATTATCCACCCAGCAGAGTTCCTACAAAATATCACACCCAGATTTGTGATCTTATTTTTACTATTGTAAGAATTCAGTTCAGAGAAAAACCAAATTTATTGGGAATGCATCCTGTAGGAATCATTGAGGTGGGATAAGTGATCAGTTTCAGGATTAATAGAAATGTTTTTATGGAATATTCTTTCCTTCAAAAAAATGTATTTCCCTTCAAGTTTTCTACCTAGCAATATCAGAATCTTGATCTTTCATTTACCTCCATTACATATTTAAAAGCCACTGAGGTGTGTCTGTCTGCAGGTCCCTAGGGCCGTATAACAATATTGAAGCTTCTCCTTTGGCTTCTTTAAAGGAAAGGACTTCAAAGTTAGTCCCATATATTCATTAATGCCTGAGACACGCAAAGTGTATATACTATGTAAATATTGTGAGTATATGACAAAATTTAAATAGTTATGTCACTTGGATAATAACATCATTTTAAATTTGGGAGTCATGGTTACTCCCTAAGAAGGCAATATTTAATGGCTTCAGAAACCAAGCGTATTAATTTTTTCATTAAAAAGTAGTTTTATCTGTGTCATAATAATAACCTTTCATAAAACTTCTGAAGCAGATCCACAGCTACTCTAAATTCTTATGACTATATAGTGCAGCAGCACTGGGTGTCCTGGGCAACAAAATAAGGTTGGAATATGGGGTTTTTGGAAATCACCAACACAAACCATCCACTTTCTCAAGCATTAGCCTGCTGCCACAAGCTCTGTGCCTGTCCCTGCTGCTCCCACAAAAATGCTTTTTATAAAAATCCTAAGTTATTGCTGCTCTCCCTTTGTTTTTCACATGTCCTTCTCAGTGAAAAATAATTTCCTCAGCTCTACTAGAAGACTAAGTTGCCTGCCTGCAGAGCTAGAGCCATACATCTGCTCCAGATTCGCAATGAAAATTCACATCCAGTGACCCCACTGTAAGTGGGCTCCTTCAGGCTAGACCAGGAAGAGTCTAAGACTTGCCATGACACTTTGTTGCACTGAAAAGCTTGGTATAGTGTAATCACTTCTATCTCAATGTGCTGTTTAGACAGAAATTGGTATTTGGTTTCTTATTCTTTATAAGAGGACATTTCTGGACATCTTAACCCTTCCTGAGACATAAAGTGTCATTCTGCCCTCAAGCTTTGGTTGGTCCCTAGGATGTTTATTTGGGCATCAACCCTGATTAAAGGGCTTGCCAGTAAGAATCAGGGTGAAAAGCTGCAGTCATCAAGGATGTCAAAGACTTTTTTCATCCCCATGTAGCTCGTCTTTGAGCTGTTGTGTCAAAAGCCATAGCTGTCAGCCCACAGGATGAGCTAGTCAGGGAAAGTGTTTCACATACCCCAAGATCTGCCCTTCCCTACAGACAGATTTCCTGTCGAGTTGTTTACCTGCTACTTGTTTGCTTCTCTAATAGAGCAGTAAAAATTTTTCTCTGCAAATCCCTCCTAAATTATGAGGTGTGTTGGAGGGATCCCTAGGGCAATAACTCTTATCAGGAAGCTCTGCGTCCTTCTTGGATCAAATGTCATATCACAAGTATTCATTAATGATTTATACATGCAGAGTGCTGTGTTATTATATTTAAAGTGTGGTATTGGCTTCAGACACCCATGAATTGAGTAATAATATCCCTTTAAGATAAACAGATCAAAGTCACGTATATCATTCCACTAATCAGGTCATGATTCCTGACCTCATAATGCTTTTTTTCCCCCTACACTGCACTCATATTAGATCCCACTCACCCCTTAGAGTCTTGGATGACCCTGGATCCCAGCAGATGCACATAAACTCCATTCCCCAGGTTTGTAGATCATTGCAATGATTTCTACCATGAAGGGTAAAGCCTTATAATTTTAATCCGTTTTTTTCTCAGGACACAAGTCAACTCAGTGACAGATTATTTTCCCTTTTTGTGAGTGTATTTCAAGAGCCAGCCCCTCTTCAGTGGCACAACTGCTAGTGTTTTTAGTAGGCTGCCTATTGTCAGTCTGATGTTCTTGTTCCTTAGTCATCTTTCCCCTCAAATCATATTTAGCTGGGGTACTCATAAGGACAGAAGACAGATGGGCTGGGAGCTGAAGTGCACCTCTTAGAAAGCATAAACAGACTTCCAAAACTACTAAATATTTCCAGTTTCAAATTTGGAACAGCTCTGGGCTGCCTCGTTTTCAAAGCAAATGACTTCTAAAAATCTATATCCTTTGAGGCTTCATGGCCTCCAAAGTCTCATCATTATTCAGTGGGACTGAACCTTAGCTTTCACCGTAAAACAGGAGTGGTTTGGGTGACTTCTTAATTTTACCTCCCTAGAAGTCTGTCACAGCTCACACAGCACCAAAGCCAGACTCATGGGGATCTCAGAGGAAGGATTACAGGGAATCACTAAGCTCTGTATGAGGCAATACCAAAGATCATGGCTATTACTTTAGCGGCCTCTGTCATTGGCCATACCCAAAGAACCTGCATGCTTAGGGAGAGTGAGTTCACCTTACCTGATATATAGGGAGAAGGAATTTGTTTTATTTTGCTCCTTAATTTTAGTATTCCTATACCCCAAAGCAGCTGGATCTTAACCTCAGACAGGTGGTATAATTTTGCAGTAGACAGTCTTAGCAGTTGGCTCTTTGGACAAGTATGTTGAGCGGCAAAGAGGACTCTCTCTCCCCTAATGCTGGGATTACGTCTGTAGCTGGGTGTAAAAATCTCCCTTTTCAGCTTTAATGTACAATCTTCTGTAACTATACAAGTAAATCTCTTGGGGCAAGGTGTTACCACTGCTGGGGTACCATCTTATCTTGTGGAAGATTAGTAGATTTCAGTATAACAAGCGTTCATGCTCCACCACCTTTCTCTCAAAACCATTTAATTTTCTTAGTTACTACTATTTTCCTTTTTTTAATAATTCATTCAATCTGTGGTCCTCATCTTCTAAATTATTCCTGTAAAATAGATGTCTTTGTAAAGATCCCAAAGCAATGCCAGTCATTGGGAACAGCCTGCGGAAGTTTCAGATTAAAGGATTTCAAAGCACTTTGCAAACTCTCATTAATGATTTATACATGCAAAACACTTATTATCATATTTTAAGTATCCAGTATGATCGCAGTGTTTTAAAACAGAGTTACAAAGTCACCTTGAAATACATGTCAAGGTTATTAATATACGTTTTCTAGTTATGTACTAAGGTGCTTGCATCATACTATATTTTTGTTTGATTTTCATTTGAAAAGTAGCTTTGCACTGCTGCCAGATTTCTCAGAATAGGCAACTGATGAAACTGGTGAAACCTGAACCTTCTCAGACAATACTGATTTCTCAGAAATTACACAAACATGCGCTAGCTCGCTTGCTATGTATGTGAAAACAGAGAATAGTTGTGTAAGCATGCATGACCTTCTCATTTTGTTTAATTTTAGGGGAAGGGTCTCAGAAAGAGCTGTACTACTCATACTGATAAAGGAATAACAAAATAAAGACCCTTTATTAGGACCCTTAATAAAGATTTTCAGAAAAACCAGGAGAATAATTTGAGCAAAGGATTAGGCTCTTGTACATCTCCAATGAAAAAATGTGAGCAGAATGTGAGGGTCAGAGAGCATGCAAATCAGGCTAGTCTGACACATGCAGACAGTATGCAGAACTTATTCTTGGAAACTAATTAGGACCTCACACACAAAAGGCTTCTTTAATCTTTCAATTAATTTAAGAAAGTTCCCACAACGTAGGCCTCCTATTTCTCTTCTTATTTTTTATTTGTTTTCTTTATTTTTTCCTGTTTAACTGTTCTCTTCAGAAAAGAAGATAAATCCATGTTGACACAATTGTTCCTTGGTAACCAACCATTACCTAAGGGATGATTTTTGATGTAGGATTTTCATTTAAAGGGTATTATTTTTTTAACAAAGATCATTACTCCATAGTTAGTAATTTGCAGTCACTGGTAACTGCAGATTTCTCAAGTGGCAGCTTAGGTTTCAAAATACTTAAATGAAGCCATGGATTTTAACTAGGGATGGTGTCTTAAATACTTTAAGCAGCTTTGAAAAACTTGGCACTTTTTTCTCTGTTTTGTGGAGAGAGTACAAATTTTTTTTAAGAAAATCAACGTTCACTGATCATTCTAAGAAAACAAACCAACCAACCAATCAACCACAGTTTGAGACTTTCCAGCCTTGCTGAATCGCTAGGTGTTGTTCAGACCAAGTGGATCTCCAGTATGTTAGGATTTCTAATCCCTTTGGACACCTTTTCTCTTCAGATTTAATTTCAGGTCTCTTATCATTCCTGTAAGCATGACTGTCCCAGAGAGAAGGATGTTCGGTGTCCAAACCACTGGCCTAGTTGTGGTTGTACACACTTCAGTCATCCTATAGACCGAGCTGTTACAGCAAATCTTCAGCTTATTGTGGAAACAGCACTGGGAGAATGTGAATATAATGGGTACTCTTAAAATTAAATAATTTATTAAAACTCAGGTCTGTGTTTACTTCCTGACTGCCACAGATTTCCTATGTAAAACTGGAAAAGTCACTTCAGGACATATCAAAAAGTTCTCACTGTACTTTTCTGTACTGACAGCCCCTCCCTTAAGCCCTGTGCATTAATGTTGATAGTAATTCCTTCTCTTTTGTTTCTCAGGTCTAATCAGTTCAAACACTTGTTGTTCGGTGTGGGGACTTGCCCTTTGTTTGCCTGATGCAATGCAACCTCAGTTAAGACTTCAAAGAGTTGCTGGAATTCAAATTATAAATAATATGATAAATGCCAATGAGGAAAGCCCGTTTTACTCCAGGCTGTTCCATTTGCTCACCAAATGACCTCTGACAATTCATTTAGCTTCTGTGCTTCACTATTAAACCTAGATAATAACTAGAATTAAAATTTGCCAAAGGCAATGAAAAATTAAGCTCCAAGGGAAGTGCGAGGTAGCATTTTATATAGTGCCCAAAACTGTAAAGGAAGTGTCAAGGAGTCCCACAATGTACTATGGCACAAGGGGCTGTAAAAAGAGGGTGAAATGAACACAAAACACTGAGCAGTCTCTGGGACAGTATTTAGAAAAGAGAAGGCCCATGAGAGGAGCATGGTTTATGCTAAGCCTGAATTAATGGCACAAAATGCTTCAACTACAGAAGATGAGCATGGTTGGCAGTTAAGGTTTTTCTTGCCAGGCATTTCCAGCTATCTTCCAGTAATGTTTATTAAAGAACATATCTGATTTGTTCCAAGCACTTGTGGAAAAGCCTCCAGAGGGTTCAGGTGACATCAGATGCTTAGGAGGAGCTGCCACCACCGCTCTCAGGCTTCTTCGCACCAACCCAGTGGGGCTGTCCAGCGGCAAGGCTCCATGTCTGGACCACCACCGGGTGTCTTGCTGCTTTGTCTATAAAACTGAGCTGCTGGGGGCAACTCCAGATCTACTGCATGCGACATCTTTCCTCCCTAAGAAAAGTGCCTGTGGTGGTTTACAGTCAGTTAAAAACTGAATTTTTTTTTTACCTACAAGTTTTTAAGATTTATCTTGGCTTAGGAGCAGCATGTTGTGTGAATTTTATGTTGATACAACCAATCCTTTTCTTTATCTGTGGTTAAATTGCAAGAATCAAATCTTACTAAATGAATTCTGAATGAAAATAAACATATATAAATAAATATATATTAAGCTCCCTATATATGTATATATGACTTTTCAGCCAAATGAATTCTGCTGCGCAGCTTTAATGTTACATAGCTCCAGTGGCAAACCAGTGCTTAGGCAGATTAATTAGAGGTAAATCTTAAGACATTCCCACCTGCCTTTATTCCCCTTTTGCCTGGAGCCCTCGAAAAGCCTACCTGAACCAGAAAACTGTACTCATTTTTCCCATTATTATCGCCCTAAAAACCAACCTGGCTAAGATGTAGTAATGTTTTACTCAAAAAAATTAAAGCCCAAATAGTGCTAAGAGTGAAACACAAATCCACCTTTTTACTCCAGACTTCTCTTTTTTTGGCCATATTCTGTCAAAAAGTGAAGCACCTGCTTCACTCAGTGGTGATCCTCCATAGATTCACACGCTCAAAACCAGTATGAGACACAAGAGACAGAGCTCTTAATTTGTGAAAAAAAAAAAAAACCTCTTTGCCTCCCTGAAGAACAGTTGCCTTCAGCTAATAGGAAAGGCTTTATCTTATGTATGTTATGCAGAAGGAATAGGCAATTACTTTTTTTCCCACAGCTCCAAGCAGCCAGATTTGATTTTAAACTATTTTAGATAAATCAGTGTAAATGCTCTAGTAATTCCCACAGGGGCGGAAGGCATGCCGATGCACAGGCGTGAGCACAACGTATCTAGCAGGGAGATGGTCCAAGCGCAAATTTTCATAACCAGGATAGAGCAAAGAGAGGTGAAAAAGAACAAAAGCATGGGAAAATCAGCTGCAAATAAATATACTACATTATGCAAACTTGCACCATCCTTGACTCCAGTCATTCTGCAAGGCTGTGAAGTGTTAATAAAATAATGTATTTCAGCCTTTAATCTTTACCTTCTCCAGAGCGGCTGGTGCTTCTCTGTTCCTTAAAGGAGGAGCCTTTAGGGATCCCCATGTACCTGGATAAAGTGGCAATACCACCTTTCATCCTGAACAGGGAATTCCTCACTGGAGTCCTCTCAGCAGGGTCACTTTTCTTAGTTACTCCAGTCCCAGAAGCTTTTTAGTCCCACACTAAACTCCGCTGTCTTAAAGCAACCCTCATGTCAAAACCTCATGTCAAAAACTATCAAAACTACTATTTCTCTTTCACAAGGTTTATATTCAAAGTGAAGGGCAGCTGTTGTGTGGTGCTAGGAAGATGACATGCCTCCTTTCCTTGTCTTGCAAAGTGGGAGGAAGGATTCCTTTGTTCATAATTATTATTTACTTGAAATTTTCCTTGATATCATAAATTATCTGTAGCTTGGGAGGATGTTAGCAGGGGTCCTAAGGCAAAAGCATTTACGGGAACTTGTGAACAAAACAAAAGGCTTCAGACTGATTCCCAGCCATTTATGCAGATAAAGCATTGTGCATCAGGTATGCTAATGCAGCACAACGAGTTGCATTGTACTTGTTAAGTGTGTCCCCAAATATGTAAGCGATCCCTATCCCTGGTATTACAATAAGATTTTAATTAAAAATACCTTTTATGTATTAAAAAAAACTGTTTCTGATTTATGAGCTGACATGTCAGGTGACTGTTATGCCAAAAAACTTGTAGCTGCACTAACCGGTGTTTTTTTCAGAAATGTTTCTACGTGAATCCCGATTTCCCTCTCCTTCTTTAACATGATATTTCTGTCATATCGATTTCCTCTTTAAAGTGCTTATAAAAACATTTTTAAATCCATGTGTCTGGCTCATTCATAAAAATCTTGACAAACAGACAGCCCCCATTTCTCCAATTCTTTGGTAGTCTTATAATAAACTTATGTCTGTCATTTGTGCTAAATTAAGTTCTCATCAGGATAGAGCTATTTCTTGTGTACCCCCCCACCCACCCCAGTCTTCACCTTAGTACTGCCACAGAAACACAGCCTGGATGGAAACACCAGTTTCAGAGTTCAGTCCATTGCAACCTTCCCTTTCCTATAATATTGTCCTTTTCAACCCAGTCAAAAAGCTGGGGGAAAAAACAAAAAAACAACCAAAAAAATAACCCAGCTCTGTGATGCTCTGTGACTTCACTTTGAGTCAGTGGCAAAAAAAGGTGGATGGCATCTGCCTGCTTTTAATTGCAACATGATCAAACCCTGCAAAGAGACCGGAAACAAATCCACATACTCCACTTAAATCCTGTGCAAGCACTCTTTGTAAAGACTAGAGTGGATATTAGATAACTTAGAGCTCTCTCCCTAGGAAATAGAGTTTGATCAGTCTCACTGAGAAAATGGCTACGAATTTATTGAGTTGTTCTCCTCGTCCATGAATATTCACTGAGGGGTAACAGCTGTATACTGTTAAGTTTAATGCCCTGTAAGGCATTTCAGAGGAAAACCCTTCCCTTTCACAATGAACAACATGCCACATTTGGGAAATGAAAATAAAATCCTGTTCCCTGACAGCAAGCGATGCTACTCCCTTGAATCACTTTCACAAACTGAATGTGAGGGGGGAAAAAAAATGCAAGTCATGATCAACTCACGATATAACTGAAATGTGGTTAATGAAGTATATCAAGTTCTTTTTGACCCATGAAATGTTAAAGTGAATCCTGCCTGCAGGGTGTTGCGTGTATTTAGCACACTATGTGAAGATCCAATAGCCAACAAACACAAACAGCGAGCAAAACAGTTTCATTACTTGCAGAAGTTATGCATGCAGCAAAGTTTGTTTTGCAACTAATTAAGACTTCATGCAAAAAGGGTGTCACATCCTCCAGGCAATTTGACTAAGTGTATAAAAGCGTTTGCTACGTAGAACTCTTCTAATCACTTTTCTTAAACTCTTCTCCTTGGTGATCCGGGTAAGTCAATTTTGAATCAATTACTTATTGCTATCTAAATATTATCAAATTATAGGTTAAACTTAGGAAATGGCAAGGGGGTGTTCTTCCAGAAATATACTTTCTATTGTCCTTTAGTTTTAAGTCAATTTAAGTTTTACACTTCAGAGGTGAAAGCTGGCATTTGCAAGCTACATTAGTGCTCAGGACAGCAGTTCATTTAAAGCAGAGACAGCATGTACAGCTCCCTCAGAACTCTAAAGAGTCTCAATAATTTCATACTGGCAAGCATTCTTTTCATATTATAAAGACTAGGTTTCATTAAAGACATTATCATTTGAAAAAAAATTTTTTTATGATGTTTTCACCCTCAGCTGTCTTCAAGGAAGCTACGGTGTCTTTTGAGAGTTGGAGAACTTGTCCTATATATTTTCAAAACTCTACAGAGACTGAAACTCAGATTTTTCTTACTAAAAAGCCACTTTACTGCTGTTTTGGTTTAAAATATATTTATAGTGTTGAATTGCAAATCTAGAAGGAATGTACAGGTGCTCCTTCTTCACTTCTTTTGACAAGTACTAGGATGAGCTTTGACAAATTATTTGTCTGCATTGGACAACCTGAGGATCCCTACCCTTAGACTCATCTATGGTAGCAATTCTTTTCTCAAAGGCAAAACTAGCTGTTTCAGATCCAGCTCTTTAGCTAGCAAAATACTCTGCTGCTGCCTTTTTCTTACCTTCAAGTCAAAGGCACAGGGTCAATTGGAAAAAGCTGAAGATGCAGCTCTGAGAATTGGAGAAGGCAACAATGGCATGTGGCTAAAACAAGATGTTTAGATGAAGACACAAGAAATCTCCCCTGGATGTTGTCTCTCCCATAGGCTCCTGGGGCAAATGTGGGGACTCATTTAGGAAATCAGTTCAGGCCCATCCTTTACAGGCCCTTAATCTCTTCCATATCAGTTTCACACTGATAAAGTGAAGAAAATTATCACTTCTCCCTCACTCTGTTTGTCTTGCTTAATTAGTGTGGGCACAATCCAGGGCAACGAGAGCCTGTTAATCTATAATTATATAATGCCCAGGAAATTCTGGCCTTGATATCAGATACAGTTTTAAAGAGCTGTGTGATTTCAAATATAAGATACTGTGATCCAGATGATATATAATGAGACTAATAAAAGATGGGTGGATCTCTATCCTAGATCATACTGTTCCTCTTCTAACAAGGTCAGATGAGGTAACTAGCTTCACCTCCATGTTTTGGTTTTGCCAGTGAAGTGAGGATTAAAACTGAAGTTTAAAACATGGAGTTGAGTTGGAGTTATGGCTTTCAGCAGGGTTTGAATTGGCAATAGGAGGAGTGAGACAGAGCAGTGCAACACGATGAAAATCCTGGGGAGAAGAGAAGCAATAGGACAAGAGCATTTTAGGATGAAAACAGTGGTGATCTAGAAAATATAATCAGATAGTGAAACAATGAAGTTCAAAAGAGTTACTGTTTGGAAAAAGGGAACTGGACAAACATTTAACCATCACCTGAACTATTTGCACCTTGTAATTCCCTATTTTGCCAACAATTGTGATATCCAGTATGCAACCCTGTCTTCCCAAAATCTTGATATCTAATATGTAAACTTCTTGCCAGACTAATTACTGCCTTTTCTCCCCTCCTCTCCCCCTGTGTTTCAGGTCTGTATCTGTCCCATGTCTCCCTACAACGAGTGCTGCCTGCCGCCGGGGGTGATATGCCCTGAGCCGTTTGCCCTCACCTCCAATGAGACCTGTGTCATAAAATACCCCGATACAATAGTGGACATAGTGGACCCTGACTTGCCACCATACTCTGTGATATATCCCGGCCCAACTCTCACCACTTTCCCTCAGCAAACCATAGTGGGATCTACTGCGTTGTTCGATATCAGAAACTTACTCGGTTCCAGGGGATGTCATGGGTTTAGGGGTATGTGTGGTTCTGGGACAGCCTGTAATTCAGGATTATCATTGTATGATACAGGAAACTTTAATCCTTTTTCTCCTCACTTGTCCAAACTATTTTGTTATAGAACCTGCAGGCCAACCTAAATCCAACATGGATATCCGTGGATTATGAGAAAAGGAGAACTGAACAGTAAGACAGATCACGACTAAGTTTATGGATAATGGATTATAGAAGTGCTGAGCTCCCACGGTTCCCAGTGGAGTCAATAAAAGCATGGCTTCCTGGCATTAGACCTGCATGAGGACTAGAATTTCCAAACTACAATAAACTGAAATTTCATTATTGATTTTATTCAGAATTAGGATGAAATAAAAAATAGAATTTTCCAAGAAACAAGATTTTCAAAAACATATTTTTGGTTTGATAAAATTGTATCTCTCAATAAATTCAAGTTTTTATGCCAACATTGACTTTTTATTATCAATTTCTCTCAAAATGAAAAGCATAAAGTATTTCAAAATTATATAACTGAAAATCTTGGGTTCCAAAATGAAATTTTATCAAAATTTATATTAATTTGTATATTTTGCTGAATCAGCATTTATCATTAAAACAAAAAAAAATCAGCTCTACTTGGCATTTCTTAAAATTAGTCATTTGTAAGTTTTTCTTGTGCTTTATTTCTGCTTAGACCCATGATGTAATGGTTTCCCAGCTTATTTTTCTGCCTATATCTCATCTGATGCAAGCCAGGGCAAAAAACTAACTTCAAGCAATTGTAATAGCAGATTTCTTTGTAAAATACTTCTGATCAAAGAAGAACAATCTATGCAAAATCATAGAACTGGAGATTCACTGTAGATCCTCATGAAGTCCTGGAACTCTTCTAATTATATCCTATCCATCTAATTTTGTGCATGTATATTCAGCTTCTCATTCTCATTAAATATTGTCTTGCAGCATGCACCTTTTGGTTTTCCTTTTTTCTCTACACTTTATTTTTGGACCCTTGTGAGTCCCACTGTAAGTGGCCTTGTCACCTTCCTGAGGCTCAACACCCATGCCAACACTCAATATTTACAAGCTTTTCCTTTTTTCAAGAATTCATCAGAACTGCATTTCTGAGTGGAAGAAAGATGCTGCTGTCTCTGGAGGGTGTTGTACACTGCGCAGTGCAGTGCTGGTTCACCTCTAAAGCTGTTCACAGAAAGCTGTCTGGCTGCAGCAGCATGGAGCACCATGAAACCTCCTCCACACTCTTCCCCAGGCTGTCAGGAGTGCAGGTTCCCGCAGAGCGGATGCCGATTTTTTAATTAATTGAAGTACTAGAATGAATTTCCCAGCCTACTCACAAGGCTATTCCCCCAAAATAGGACAAAAATCATTGACCAAGCATGTACAGGCAGCAGCAGGACACTATAACCCTGCCTCTGGCTCACTTCATTGGGACAACTTACGCAAGAAGATTCTGCAACGTGGATACGTGCAACTTAACAGTGCAAAGCAAGTATATGCATATATTGGCCAACGTACAGTAATAGCTAGGACTAATGACTTATTAGGCTGAGCATTAACGTGCTCATGTTTCCCTCAAGAGACACTATGGACCCAGCAGAGGAGCGATTCTGCTTTTAATTATCTATGTTCTGTGATTCGGAAGGATCAATCACTTTTCCCCCTCCCTCATTATTCTGTGCTTTCAAAATATTCAAAAAAAAAAAAAAAAAAAAGAAAAAAAAAAAGGACAAATATAAGTGGATCATTTTTGGCTGGGCCTGTAGCAGTAAATCCATGAAAAATTACATCAAAGTTCACACCCTTAAGTCAGAGACAACAGATGCTACTTCCCAAGACTTTAAAACTGAGACCTTTTCCCCACTGTAATTTTCAAGGGACTGTGTTTCCAACAGCCTTCCCCATCCCCCGGGATATTTTCTCCATACTAATCTACTTAAGTTCTTGGAGGCTGCAAATTAAATCTGCAACAACTTTTTGCATAAATCAAAGTCAACTTCAGATGGCTCCTGTATGATCCTTTCAGTAATAACAAATACTGTTTTCAGAATACTTCGTAAACATTAATTATATTTGTGCACATGCGCAGCATTGCAAAACTAAGCTTCTGCCTTTGGATTTAGACATCCAAATGTTGAGCAACACCTACACTTTAGAAATATGTGTATGAGGATTTTTCAGGTGAGATCATTATTTTGTGTTTTTTTCATAGTCTTTTTTAGTTTAAAAAAAATCAGCCCACACATACCCCAATACTTTTTGAAGTGCATGGGACAAATCCCAAGACACTGGAAGCCAGACATCTCTCTTCCCTTCAGCAATCCAGTATGCATCATGCATGCTATGCATTGTGTATGAATACATAATATTCATGCATTTAGAGTATCGGTACCCGGTAACGTTCTGGCTCCCTGAAGGTGTCTCCAGCAGCGGTCTAGCTACCATCCACCACCAAAGTCACACTGCTGTTTACCACCACCACAACCTGTCCTACAGATTCAGCCATGATGCTTGTCCTAGTGTCTGTGATGGACGATCCTTGCTCGTTTGGACCAAAACCCACAATGAGTGGATAGTGTCTATCCTTTCTTTCTCCTTCCCCAAGGATCTGTGCAAAACCTGTGTTGGTCAACATAACCATGAATGACCTGGTATTTATGTGCCACATATAATTTTGCTGTGAATGAACTCAGCTGCTGCATGGCCCAGACCTTTGGGCAATAGCTGTGCCAGAAAGGAGGGCAGGCACGTGCAGCACTGGTGTCAGTGTTGGGAAGCTCCACATGGCTACGGTTTACAGGAAGAGGAAGGATCACTTGGGGCCAGATTGTGTACTAAAAGTCTGGTTTTATTCCCTTGCACAGTTTCCATACAGTCTGGGTTTTGATTTAATCAGACTTATATTCCCAGCTACCTCTAGCATGGGAAGTGTTTCTCTGAGGGTCAGCCGGAGCAAAATCATTCACTGGGAAATCTCCAAGTGTCCTCAAGGAAAGAGGTTTTAAATACTTCCTAAGTGCTTTGTATTGATTTACATAGGCAAAGTGCCTGTTATAAAGTTAGTATCATACAACTCAATTTAGGTGTCCTGGAATCAGATCTTTACTATCAAGTAGCTATTCATCTAGATCTGGTGCATCTGATTATGTCCTGAATGTGCAAAGGGATTGTTCATCACTTCAAAAACTTTCCCATGCAGCAGACTCTCTGTTTCTGATTCTCCCTAACATCCTTCTCTTTCCCTCTCCAGTTTCAGAGAGCTTCTCTTATGTGCTGGACCAGGATAGACTGCTTTTACTATTTGCATTCTTGCTCTTCGCTCATTTCCTAAAATTGCAACTTCTTTTACATTGTTGATAGCAAGCTTTTGGTCTGCCCTCTCAAGGAATTTTTGAGCAATAGCACCTATCTACAGTTATTTAGAAGAAACAAGTTCAAAATCCTCATTTCAAACATATTTTTGCTTTTCCTGCACAAAGCACTGGAACAAACGGATGGGATGAATCAAACTCTATCTAATCAGACTCCTTACATTCAACTATAAAATAATAACATCACTTTAAATTATGTATAAAAGCTTCATTCATGATACTTTTTTAATAGAGTCATCATTAGTTCCAACCCTTGAGCTCTGAGTACTTCAATTCCCATTAAAAGTCAGCCCCCCCAGGGCAGGTATGTGGGAGCAGAGGTCCATGTGCTGGACAGCATTTCTCACCCTGTAACCATCCCAAGTCTGAGGTCTGCCAGGGAGGACACAAGATGACTCACATCAGATTTACCTGCTACACCCACAGATTGCTAAAAATACTTTATTCATTCTCCTGCATAATTTGTTTACATTCCTGTGGTTTGTTCCCGATTAAATAACTTCAGGTTTCCATGCCATAAACTACCCTCAAAATTTGAGATGGATGTGTGGGATTCCCCTGGGGGGAAAAATTCACTTGTTAAATATATCCTGTTGAAGGTTGAGCACAAATACTTTCTAAGAACTTTGTGAAGGCTGTACAACATCTTCCTCAGGCACCACACTACAGTATTACAAATCATCAGCATTTCAGCAAGTTCTGATGCACACAACTGAAAACTATCCATTGTTTTTATATGCCAAGATTGATTCTGTATGTTTGCTACTCATTAAGAAACAACTTTCCTTTAAGCAATGTTTCAGATCTGCATGCTGCATTTTAGATAACATGACTGAAAATGAGAGAGAGGTACTTGATAAAGCCAAGCTGCACCAGCTGAGGATCAAATTCTACATTTCTAACATTTTCTTAGGTCTCTCATCCAACCTCTTGTTCAAATCAGGATCAACTCTGATTTCAGATCGTGATGCTGAGGGTCCCCTTCATGGACAATACTTTTTACTTTTTTCCCCTCCTCTTTATGTCAATCTGAACCTCTCTTGTTTCATTTATACCCATCACGTTTCATTCCCCTGCCATACATATCCACAAAGGGTCCAGCTCCATCTTCTCCTTAATTTGTGCTCACCCGGAATGACAGTTCAGACTTTTACTTTAGTGCATGCGTTCCTGATCTATATATGGTGACAACAGCTCCTTCTCCACCCTTTGAGAGGTCAGACTGATGATCCTAAATATTATCCCATTCAGGAACCGTCCCTTATGTTGTTATTTCATAGCCAACACAATGTAGCCTTCATTTTGATATTACAGGTACTGTAATTGATTTTCATATTACAGGTACTGTAAAACTGATGTACAGAATTATAACCCACTCTAATCTGCTCCTTATCTATCTCTGGGAAACCAACCAGCATCTTCAGCATCCGTATTTATATGCATATTGAAGAAAGATAACAATTCTCTTAAGGCAAGGGCTTACACACGACAGAAGGAAAACAGTTTATGTGCTGCTGCCTGATGCCGTACAATGAAGAGTTGGGGTGGGTGCTTGGGAAGCAGGTGAGAAAAAAGAAAACTCAAGACTTAAGGGGAAAGTGAGGCAGGTTGTGTAATGTCATGTGGGGCAACCAGAGGGAGCTGTGGAGACCAAATATGAGAGGTAACGTAACATCTTGGAAACCTATTTACATGACTTTGGTTTCTACCTATACAGCAAGAAACAGGATTAACAAAAAAACCCCAAAACGTGCTGGGATCAGGAAGCACATGCAATGTAAGCATACTGCAAATAGATTATACATCATTTAAATAATTTAATTTGCTTTCCTGCTCTGAACAAGACAGCATTTCAATTTTCTTGTATTACAACACATTTCAGTACGGTTTTGGTCAGCATGTGGTGACGGAGATGTCTTTCTTCTGTCTTACTCCCTTCATTCCCTTCCTTCTGTGCTCCTTCAACATTTATTTCCTCTAAGTTTATCACGCCAACCGATAATTTGTTGACAGTTATTTGTCATTTTTCAGTATTCAAAATCTAGCTTAATCCCAGCTAGAAATGAAGAAAAAGTCCAAATTCTGTGTTCTCCTACAACATTCAGGGAGTTTTCGCTGGTCTGCTAAGCCCTAGAAATGTGTTAGTAAAGACAAAGAAAAGCCAGTGAACTCCAGCCCACCACACCTGGGGCGGGGGGGGGGGGGCGGGGCTGACAAGGCTGGAAAGCAAGAAGCCAGCCAGCAATTGCACACATCATGAGGCCATCATACAAGAAAATTTCCCCTTTTCACCCAACAAATGTCATCAAAAGACCTTCAGAAAAGGGTCTGTTCTCTTGAGCTGGCAAATACACTTGCAGAAGACCATCCTTCACCCTGTCATATATCCCATCCATGATTTTTTTTTTTCCCCAGTACCTGTAGTTTTGTTAAATCATGCTCCTTCTGCCATAAATTAGGATTTATAAGGTGTTTCTGGAAACACCCGGCATAATTAAACACCATGGGAATGTTCTGAGGACTGAAAGTGTTTCACAAACACTTATTAACATGTTGCCTATGCAAAACAGTTGTATTATGATAATAACTGTAAGTGACGCCTAGTGTTGGGCCATAGTATCACCTTAAAGGAGACATATCAAGGCCATTTCTGGCATTGTCCTAATTAGACTGCGATTCATTACCTCAAAGTTTGGATTATTCAACTTTCACTTGTGGTTTGTATAAAATCAGAAATTCAGAGTTTCTAATAGTGTAAAAAACAGTGGATCTATACACTAAGACGTAATTAAGTTTTGCTACCTATCTGGACCTATATTTCTAGTTCACATTTGCCTAATGGGCAGAATTCTTGCTGATATGTGTTCAGATGATGTAAGCAAGCAGAGGCTCTTTGAAGTGAAGAGAATGAATGCTGCAGACCTACATCATCAGAGCATCCATCCCCAAGCATTTTCCTTTGATTATTTCTTCATTAGCAAGTGCTCTTGACTCAGCTTTTCAAACAAAATTCTGTGCTCTGAAGTTGAACAGAACTGGTTTGACCACATAAACCATATCTTAGCTAAGCAAGAGCCTTTATTACTACTGTCCCTGCCTTACACAAGGATATAATTTTCTAAAACAATTTCAAATTAATAGGTGCTGACAATATTAACGTTCTATATTGTGGTGTATGCAGTTGCATTACTCTTTGCCCTTTATTACCTTTGTTTGTCACTCTAGAGCACAACACAAACTGGGGAGAAAAAAGAAAATTCTGTATAGTATATGGGAGAATTTTGAAAAGAGTTAATTATGTTGTAGTTAAGGGACTGCATCTTAATAAGACAGTGAGGATTCTGTTCCTAGTTCTGTCAGGGATCTCCCAAATGCCACAGATATCAACTGAGAGGGGAACCCACAGTGCTTATTAGCAAGAATCTTTTTGTAGGGGTGAATTTCATAGTTAATATATGTGCTTTAATACCCATGTTTTAAAACAGCAATTTTGGGGTGCATCCTTGGAGGACTTCCAGACAGAAATTACCAAAGAGTTAGAACCAAGAGACATTGAAAACTGAGAGAGAAGAAGAGACTCTAGACTATATTTTCAGCTGAACTCTGAGCATCTCTGACATACATGATATTCATCCTACCTTGTTAGAACCAAATCATGAAAACCGGAGGCTACCTCTGCCGTGGCACATACCAACAGGCTGAACACTACCCCAGGCAGTACTGGTGGACTTAACTGGGCCCCTGTGCACGATGGGCGGCTCCCACACACACAGAGGCTCCCTCCAGTGGCACAGGCCACCGGGAGGACTTTGTCCAAGTGCGCGTGCAGTACGTTCCTTTTCCCAGAAATCAGTTCACCACACTCACTCTTTCCTCTGGAGAGAAGCTTTGTGCATAAAAAAAATGTCAAGCATATTTAAATGAATTAAAACCATCACCATCATAGTATTTATGACATAGTGCATTTATGACATTAATTATTCTTATTTCATGAGGCACCCCTAAAGATCCCCTGGGCTGTGGAGCTTATCAGGAATATTCCGGAGACATCAGAAAACAAGATTTCAAAGTAGTTCACAACCATCTGTTAGTATGTTATACATGGTAATTATTTTATGTTAATAGGAATAATATCCTAGTGGATTTAGACTGCTCTGACCTCATGCAGAATGAAATATGTAAAACATTTATTTAATCAGCTCCTCATTTTAAGCTTCATAATTGGAGATGGCTTCATTTTTATTTAAAAGATAACTCTGTGATAGCTTTGCTCTTTAAAGTTTTTGCACCAGATACTTTCTCTGGCTTAAGAATATATCTGTAAACCTCATTAACGTGATATCAGATGAAAACCAAGCCCTGTCTTTCTAGTGATTTATGTAGGCATGGAGACAAATACTATGTTAACTTGTATTTCCAATAAGGAAAATAAAACTTGTGTGTGCTGACACACTGTGCCACTGACATCTCTGCGACTCCCTGCGCAATCATGTTTTTAGCAAAGGTAATTCACCAGAAGTCTATTAATTCGTTGGGTATTTTTAATTCTTCATTAAATCAGTAGAGTAAAACCAGGAAATTAGAAGATGAAAGAACTTGCAAGTTACCATCTGCATTTTGTATTATTACCCAACTCAGCTTTAGATAATCATAAACAGTGAGCAAAACAATTACTGCAACTACAGGAGTAATACATGCAACAAAGTTTGCTTCATAAGTAATTAAGGTGCTTTACACAAAGGGTGTCTCAGCTCCTCCAGGCAATCTGCGAAAGGGTATAAAACTCTCTCCGTGCAAGGCTTTTCCAGCTACTTCTCTTGACTTGTTCTCTCCGGTACACTGAGTAAGTCTGATTTGACAACTATAAAAACCTTGAGTTTAATTTTGCTTTAGTGTGAATTTTTGTTAAAATCGGGTCTAAATCCTGCATAAATATTGTGACTCTCAGAGACATTAGTAAACATCTTTCTACAGATGTTTTCTATGCTGGATAAAGGATGTAAAAATAAAAGCAAGGGCTTTTCAAAACTGCTTTGGACTGCTAATTTTATGGGAGAATTAGGAAGTTAAATCTGAAAAATTTTCGGAAGAGCTCTGAAAATAGATTTTAGCATTGTTTTTGCATATATGATTTGATTAGGGGATTCAGCAGTTGTTACACGGGGGGATTTCACAGATAACTATTGAAGTAAAAACCTTGCTCAAATTCAGTTCTGTGTAGCTATAGACACGCAGTATTACTGTTGTTCGTTATCTACCGATCTTTAGCTGATTTAATTGGGGTCACAACAAGCTACACCAAGTCATGATTAGATACTATGACTTCATGTAACTCTGGAAATAAGCTTTCATTTCTAATTATTAAAACTTTGCTAGTACTTTAATGTGTTTTTACAGAGATTAAATTAAGAATTTTTTTAGGTCAAAGCTATGTTCTAACCTAAGGGTATTTGGGGGAAAATGCTATGCATGTTTGCCTTTTTTTTTTTTAGCATGATACATTTAAGGATACTTTTGCTTTCCTCTGAATATAGCCAAGACAAGTAACTACATCAAAGAGCTCACTGTCCTGCGCCAGCATGCTGCTAGCACCTGGTGCTAAAGAGCACTGAGCTTCTGAAGTGGAGGAAAAAGTAGCTTTCAGGATATTTTTACTTTATGCTTGGCAATATAATAGTTTATTTATTAGAAATTGTCGCTGGCTACATATTTTAGGATCCTGTATACTACTTCTCCATAAGTAAGACTTATTGATTTGAGAGATTGGCTCCAAATTACCCACCACCTGCTTTAGAAACATTCTGCATTTTCTGTTTACTAATTGTAAGGAGTACTGCAAAGCTGCCATGTCCCCTAGTCTTTGTCTTCTGAATGTTCTCAAGGACAGCAGTTCTGGTATTCTGCAGCACACTGGACTTAACGGAGAATAAAATTATGCTTTTGCCTTATTCATCACTATAAGGTATCTTTGATTTACAAGCTTAAAAAAATAGTGTAATGCTATACCATGGAGAATCAGCCTTTATGTGAAGATTTAAACTGAAGAAAGAAATAAACACTATTAAACGTGTGTACCTTAGCTGAAGATGCAATTCTCTTATCTGGGTTGACAATACCACCACAATATAAATATTTTAAGTTATGTGTCTTACTTATTAAACCAGTATTTTTAAAACCCCCCCTATATTCTTAGCCTTTCATTTTCCTGTATTTTAGTGGAACATTTTGGTATCTGGAAATAACAGGAACCTGCAATAAAAATAATAAAGAAAATTAAGTGGGCTGCTAAACAGATTACTCAACACTCAAATCTATTGAGAATCCAGATTTTCACCACCACCACCCCTCTCCCTCATGCCCCACCTGCAAAATGCAGACTGTAGGCACTGCCCTGAGAAGCTGTGTGTGGGAGGAAAAGGGATGCTGTGGGAACAAGTTCAAGCTTGTCTCCAGGAACTATTACAAAGGACTGGGAGGTTCTAGAGCAGATGTTTGTTTTGGAGGTGGCACACAAAGAAGGGGGAGGATTTTTGCTCCCAGAGAAAAAGAAGTAAAGTGAGTAAGCTTAAAGCAGCAAATTAGAAAGGACAAATAGATGTAGGCTAACTAAAAGGTGGCAGATAAAAGGAAAGGAGCGCAGCTGCTGTCTTTATGCAAGTTGTCTCTGTCTAAAGATCTCTCAGAGCCAATCTTAGAAGCATCAATAACCAAGAGCATGATTGTCAGGTTTTTTTCTAATTCTGCAAATAAATTGCAGGCACTCCCCTACCACGGCTAGGCGATGGCTTCCGACCAGCTGGCATGCACCAACCCCTGTGAAGCAAAATGTCCCCAGCCCCTGGCCACCAGCAGCAATGAACCCTGCGTCGTGGCCTGCGGTGACTCCCGGGTGATTATATACCCCCCACCCGTTGTCGTCACCTTCCCAGGGCCCATCCTCACCACCTATCCACAGCAAACCGTCGTGGGAGCCTCAGAGCCCACCGAGGTGGCCCTGGCAGAGCCCTCCACCGCAGCACCTCTGCCAGCAGAAGTGACAGGGAGGCTGGAGGCAGCAGTTGCCCCCCAGGTCATTGCCCGACCCGAGCCACGATGTGCCCCTAAATACTCCTACACCTATTCCTCCCAATGGACACATCCATGCAATTCATACCGCTCCGGGAAACGGTGGACATACTAAACTCAGCCAGAGTGTGCACAGAGCAGTTTAAAGAAGCAGCAGAAGAAACTTGAGATGCAAATTGGGGGTGAAGCTTATAGACACCAGCCAGAATGCTGCATGTTGTCCGGCTCCAGCTGAAAAGAATGAGAGCTGCAAATACTCAGTACCTGTGAGAGGCAGGCTCATGTGTGCATTTTCTCATTTTGGCTTTAGTTTAGGTCTGTTAACCTCTGGCTTTCCAGTTTAGTCATCTGCTTACATTGTGCTTTGTCTTATTTCAGTTATCTTATTGACACTGAACTTAGGAAGGTGACTTAGAATGCTAGAAATTGCACACAGCAACTGCGCCAAAGGACAAAAACCATTTTTTATAGACTGCATCACTTTGAGTCTGGTGATTAGCCAGAGCCTCATTGAACCCCTGGAAAGATGGTCTTTATATTCTGTACAATTTTGTTCCAGAATTGTAGAAAAGCTGTCTCTTTCCAAATAAATTTTCTATACCAAAGTATGTCTTCTGGTTTTCATTACCACATAAACATTTCCTTCTTCTTTTAATTATCAATTGAATTTATAGTATATTTATCCTTGCTTATAGGTACTCCATGTTTCTTCTTTGAGTGCAAATGTCAGAAAATCCCAGGAATACATTTCTACACAATTTCATTAAAAATGTATTGAACAGTTGACAGTCCCTAGGAAGAACCTCAGTCCCTGACAGTTGCTGCTTGGAGCAACAGTCCCTGCAAGGGCTTGGGTAATGCTCAGCTCCTAATTTGTCACATCCATCTCAGGACAGAACAACTTTCCAGACCTTCGCCCCAAGCCCAAAGGAATACATGAAAATCTGGGTGCAGCTGACAGGGTGGAGAAATGTGTCGCCCCCACACGGCCCTCTGACACACTGTGCAGAGCTTCCCTGAGGTCACAGGGGAAGGATGCCCTTGGGCTGCCCACAGGTGATGACAATTGTGAATGCACTAGCCATATAGCAGGGTGTATGCTCAATGCATCACCCCGAGCATTGACTGACTGTTGGGAATAGGGTGCAGAGTATGAATGGGAAAGAAGTACGCCACTAGTTTAGTTTTCATTCTAGTTTTCATTCCTCCATACTCTATAGACCTCACAAAACAGAAAGCAGTATCTCACCTTTGAAATCTGTCTTTTGTAATGAAGCTAATCATTTGTTAGGAACTTCACTACCTTGCAGTTCTAAAGTCTTTTCTGCGAGAAATTCAGAGATTCCACAATTTTTTTTAGCGAATTAATTACCATCTAAAGTTTCACACCATCGCTCAGTTACAGACATAATTCCAATCACAGTGAAGAACAAATTCAGACTAAGAAAAATTGTTCATGCAATGTGGATACTCTAATGTGGATAGAAAATCCAATAGGCAGTGTCAGAAACAAAACAGCATAGAAACAATTGATGTTATATTCGGGATAGCAGCTGTTAAAGGTGGGGTGTTACTATTCAATCTCTGATAGCCACTTGTTAGCCATCACCACCCACCTGGTTTACGGACTGGCCAAACTGAAGAATTATAAGGGGAATGTGTGTGACTTATGATCTCTCTTTTCTCAAGATTAATTACCTCTAAAATACTCCACTTGGCAGCAGTTGGCAATGGATATTGAGAGATATGGGTTACTTTAGATTGCAGTAGTAAAGGAGCAACATGCAAAATTCTTACATGAGTCACCCCTGTCCACCTACTTCCAAAACTCCACACTCTGCCATCCAGTAAATACCATCATTTACCTGCCAGCACATCAACCCCCAATATGTTTCCCTTATAAGGGCTGTCATCCTCTTTTCCCCTGGTAATCAAAACTGCATTCACACTATGGGACATTTTTCTACCATCCTGTCTCACTATTATGTTTATAATCTTTCTTGATGGTTTAAGTCCTAACTCAATGGCTTGTTGTCTGTTTAAGATACTAATTTGGGCCCCGTATCAATTAAAAATTCTAAACTTATCTGTCTAAGACCCACAGGGATATGTACGCAGGGCTCCTTGTCAGTGGACCATTGGTAGGAATTCACCATGTGGAGTGGGCAGTCTGACCCCCAAACCACACTTCTAGTTTTTTGACTCTCTCAATTCCCCTCTTGATGTCACAGAAGGATTAAATTTCCCTTCCTGAGGGAGAGCGATTGCCTGCATTTCCCTTTGCTCTCCTAATTTGGTGGGTGCATTGCCCATGTGACATCAATTGGGGTGCCCCCAGGGCCAATGCCTTCTGACAAAGATCAGGCCTTCCTGGATCCTAAGATTGACCTGGCCTGCCCTGGGGCGGTTCAAACTCCCCATGAGGAGGCCACTCGGGGTGGAGTTTTCGCTGACTTGTTGGACTTCCTGATCTCCATCCCCACCACTGCCTGGCTCAGCGCAGCCCATCTCATGCCCATCAGCACCCAGATCGTGTCACACTTCCATCCACTTTCTTACAGGTGCAGGAGGGGTTGGAGGGTTTCACTGGATGTGGTTGATGGCCCTTTGCACCTTTTCTCTGAGGGCCTGAATGTGTGTCTTTAAAGCATCCAGGAGTCCTCTAATGAGAGGTCTAAGGTTATTGGGGTCCACCAGTGTGGCAATCACTATCCCGTGTCACCTCTTCTCATACATCACCTGAATACAAGCAGCATTTGTAGTCCTTCCACCAATTCTGATAATCCCTTCACCTCGATAGTAACAGGTATCCACCTTTCCTTGGGGTCGACATGCCCAGCCCAATAAGCCACTCGCAATGTCATAGACTGGTTACCCACTAGCCAGTCACTGAAGAACACTCTGGGACCCCAGACCCCCCCACCTCGTCATCACTCAACAGGATTCGATCATCTACCCTGTTAAAGAAACCCTCCACAGATACTCGGTTTCAGTACCATGAGAAAACCATGAGTCAACATTGTGATGCAACACAGTTTTTATTGCAGTTTGAGGGGAGGAGGGATTGGGGAGAAGAGCAGATCCCTGGCAAAGGGCAGCCTACATCTGGCAGCAGGCAGAGCAACAGCGAGCATCAGCCGTGTTGCAGGAACAGGCACCCAGCACGGGGCTGCGTCATCAGGGGCAGCAATGAGTCCTGAAGTGAAGCTCAAGTGGGGCAGGAGGAAGGCAGAGTGTGGCCCCGAGCAGGCACAAGCTCTGGAGCCCAGCAATGCCAAAGGGATGTCCTTCCTTCGGGCGTCATGTTGGGCAGGATTGCATTTGTCTCTGGCCGGAGCAAGTGTGGGGCTTAGCAGGGAGAACAGTTGCCATTGAGGTACCTGTGGCATCCGCCCCAGCCGCCATATCCACAGCCCCCATAGCCTCCATAACCCCCCCAGCCACCATAGCCTCCATAGCCTCCCCAGCCTCCATGGCCCCCATAACCCCCATAACCTCCATAGCCACCCCAACCACCATAGCCACGGCCTCCAAAACTGCCGCCATAGCCAGATCCAACACCGGGCACTCCCGCTGAGCCAACAACGCTTTGCTGTGGGAAGGAGCTGAGGATGGGCCCAGGGAAGGTGACCACCGAGGCCGGAGGCTGGATCACCACCGTGGAGTCGGGGCACTGCCGCACGCAGGGCTCATTGCAAGTGTCAGCCAGCGGGGCCGGGGCGGCCACCCCACAGGTCGTGTTGCACAGGCTGGAGCAGGACATCTTTCAGGCAGGAAAGGACTCCTGGAAAACACACCAGGAATTAGGCACAGGTGCTGGGAAGGGGCCTTATTGAGGGAGGCATGGAGAGATGCCCAAGAGGTTTCCAAGAGCTGGACTTACCCAGTTGATGAGGAGAGTCCAGCGGAGGAAGATGGATAGAGGGCTGCAGAGCCCTCAGCTCTTTTATACATGTCCCAGAGTGCCCAGGGCATCAGCCAAAGGGGCCGTGGTAAAAACCCCAGATAATCATGCAATCCATTGGTCAAGCTTCATGACACAGATCGTGATGCGAGACAATTACATGCCTCCTAATTCTGGACACTGGCGTACAAACGTGTCCTGAAGAGGGTAGGGGTGATGGGAGAGACAAACCATGACATGCCACCACATGAAAGACAAGGTGCTGCTGATGTAGCTGACCAGGTAGCACCAATAAAACCCAATCTTTCCATAATCCCCCCACTTTTCTTGTGACAATATTCTGAGCATCTTGCAGAAGTGCTTTGCATCCTGTGCACAGACATCACATCTGTCATTACCTCCTTTTTACAAGCTGGTAAACAGAGTCACTGGGATGTTGGGCGAAGGGAGAAGCCATTCCACACTCTCGGAGTGACTCCCAAATCCACACCCTCTCCCAGTTCCTTTGATGGCTGGAAGCCTTTTGGGGCAACACGTCAGGAGTATCCCTAAGCCTTCACCATCTCCATGCCCGTGCTTCACAGGGTGTACTTGGAGCACACCAATTAACTGCCATGCAAAGAGAAAGGACACTCTTAGCGCTGTGTTACGTGAAGACCCATAGGAGCAAGGGGTCAACACACACATGAGTGAGGAGCAGTGAAATGAGATGGCAAGGTCATGTGTGAGGGGGGACGTGCACAGAGCAGCTGGAGAGTAGGAGGGGTAGCAGGACACTTTCAGCTTCCTTGGCCTCATGTCTGTGAGTGTGGTCCTTCTTGAGACCACTCTGGAGGGAGTCAATTACTCAGCATTGAGGGCTGTGCCAGGACATGCTGGCTGAGCACCCACAGAGAGCCAGGCTGCACGTGGCCACGCTCCCCACAGGCACCAGCACACTCGGCACTGCTGGCTCCGGACGCATGACTGGACTGTTGCTGAGTGTGGTGTGGTTGGGAACAGAAATCCTCTGCAAGATGTTTAGAACATTGGCATGTAAGTGAAGCAGGGGAATAAAGGACAGATTAAGGTTTATTGGTGCCACCAGGTCAGCTACAACAGTGCCTTTTCTTTCATGTAATGGCATGTCATGTTTTGTACCTCCCACCACCACTTTCTTCTCAAGCGTGCATTTGCACGCCAATGTGTCCAGTGAGGAGGCATGAAATTGTCTCGCATCACAATCTGTGTCAAGAAGGTTGTCCTTTTGACTTCATGATTATCTGGGGTTTCCACCACCACCCCTTTGGCTGATGCCCCGAGCACTCTGGGACATGTATAAAAGAGCTGAGGGCTCTGCAGCCTCTATCCATCTTCCTCTGCTGAACTCTCCTCACCAACTGGGTAAGTCCAGCTCTTGGAAGCCTCTTGGGCATCTCTCCCTGCCTCCCTCAATACAGCCCATTCCCTGCACCATTTTCTAATTCCTGGTGTGTTTTCCAGGAGTTCTTTCCTGCCTGAAAGATGTCCTGCTCCAGCCTGTGCAACACGACCTGTGGGGTGGCCGCCCCAGCCCCGCTGGCTGACACTTGCAATGAGCCCTGCGTGCGGCAGTGCCCCGACTCCACGGTGGTGATCCAGCCCCCGGCCTCGGTGGTCACCTTCCCTGGGCCCATCCTCAGCTCCTTCCCACAGCATAGCGCTGTTGGCTCAGCAGGAGTGCCCGGCATTGGATCGGGCTACGGCGGCAGTTTTGGAGGCCGTGGTGGTTTTGGAGGCTATGGGGGCTATGGAGGCTATGGTGGCTGGGGAGGCCACAGAGGCTATGGAGGCTGGGGAGGCTATGGAGGTTATGGTGGCTGGGGGGGTTATGGAGGCTATGGGGGCTGTGGATATGGCGGCTGGGGCGGATGCCACAGGTATCTCAATGGCAACTGTTCTCCCTGCTAAGCCCTACACTTGCTCCGGCCACAGACGAATGCAATCCTGCCCAACATGACGCCCGAAGGAAGGACATCCCTTTGGCATTGCTGGGCTCCAGAGCTTGTGCCTGCTCGGGGCCACACTCTGCCTTCCTCCTGCCCCACTTGAGCTTCACTTCAGGACTCATTGCTGCCCCTGATGACGCAGCCCCGTGCTGAGTGCCTGTTCCTGCAGCACGGCTGATGCTCGCTGTTGCTCTGCCTGCTGCCAGATGTAGGCTGCCCTTTGCCAGGGATCTGCTCTTCTACCCAATCCCTCCTCCCCTCAAACTGCAATAAAAACTGTGTTGCATCGCAATGTCAACCCATGGGGTTTTTTTCATCCTTCCTCCACACCCTGTACCCCGAGTGACAGCCTTTTCTCTCTGGGCCATCTCAGCAATCTCCAAGCTGGGGCCTCCTGAGGGGCACCTGTAGGAGGTGCCTTGCTTCCTCCTGTCTGCCCTCAGCAGCACATCCCTCCACCAGATGGTTGCATGCAGTGGGGGCTGTGCTCATCTTCAACAAGAGCTTCTCCCTCTTTGCCCTCGCTGTCTTCTCCCCACTTTGAGCTCTTGCCCTCTGCAGCACAATAAGACCTGTTGGGCCCCACAGGGAGTTTGCCACCCACTCTGGCTATTCCCCACGGGCTGCTTGTATCCCCAGGGCTGCGGGGATTGGGGTGCCAATGGAACCACTCACATGGCAAAGGCCCAGGTCAGAGCCACATGGGAGGCCACAGTCAATAGGTGAGAGGGAGGGTGAGCAACCCATAGCACCTCCCATCTGTCAGGCCTCCATCCACTCCACATTCTTCACCCCTGCACCACCTCCTTGTCCTAGTTTTCCTCCATCTTCCAGTGCTCCCTGGAGCACTTCTGGCCCCATCAGAAGCAGAAGCTCTTCCTGGCATTCCCTGAGTTACCCACCCCACCACCTGGAGACACGACTCTGCCCAAGAATGACAGGAGAGCTTCCCACAGCCCGCTGCTCTGGAACAGACTTTTCTGGCCCTTTGCTGCCCTTCCTCACTCACCACTCCACACAGTAGCCCACACTGTCACAGCCCCAGAAAGCACCCAACCACAGCAGCCAAGACAGGGTCACCAGAATCCCCTTCCACGACCGTGCCCTCAGCAGACACACAGGGGAAACCACATGAGCCAAGGGCTGGTGGATGGCCGAGAGACCGTGCAGGGGGACCTGGCCACACATGGGGATGGCCAGACACTGAAACAGCCTCAAGGGGAAGAGAATATGTGCAAGACTCAGTTGAGGTGGTGGAAAAAAACAAATGCCTGCTCTTGCCATTTTGCTATCTTTTTTCTCATCCTCTGCATCCACAGTTGCAGAAACATCTTTTCATGAGCTCCCCAGCAGTGACCAGCCTGCTGCCACTGCACTTCCTGATGGCTCTGGCCAGAACTGTCTGTGTCCAAGACCACGTTGCCATGCTGGGCTCACAAGATCCAAAGAGACTTGGGGAAGGGAAGGGATGGATCTCAGGAGGGTCGTCAGTCCAATCTCCTGCTCAGAGAGCTTTGTGCTTCATGTCACTGGATATTCATGGCCTCTTCATGGCTCCGAGAGGAATCTGGGGAAGACCTGCAAGTGTCTGTCTCACCCCTTCCCAGTGGACCCCCCATCCAGCTTAGCACAGGGACATGGCCAGCAGTCCTGTATCCCCAGTGGTCGTCTCTCCATTTCCCTGCACCTCCACATGTGATCGTTAAAAAGCCAATAAAAGGAGATAATACTGGCATACTGTTTTTGCAGAGGATTTGGAAGAGCTTCTGCAAGACACCTAAGGTGCTTTCACATATTTGGTGTGGGCTTTGGGAATGGTTGTGTTAATTGCTGGTGGGAGACCAGAGGAAGGTCAGTGGCGTGTGCTCTGTAAGACCCAGCTGGGGCTGCCATCATCAGTTGTCACACACTGAGCAAGCTGCCAATATGCTCCAAGGGCACAACCGTGGGAGATTCATGCAGTCCAGACTGACACACCCACAGCTTTGAAGGAAGTGGAAAAGAGCAGGAAGGATGAAGAAAAACCATGGGTCGACATTGCAATGCAAAATAGCTTTTATTGTAGTTGGAGGGGAGGAGGAAGCTGGGAGAAGAGCAGGGGCCCGGGCAGAGATTTCACCTTCCCTGGCATGGGCAGAGTACAACGAGAATCAGCCGTGACTCAGGACAAGGCACCCAGTGTGGGTCTCTGTCATCAGGAAGCAATGAATCTTGACGGGATGCTCAAGCAGGTCAGGAGGAAGGCAGAGTTGGCCCCCAGGAAGGCACGAGGTATCCAGGCTCTGGAGTCCAGCAGTACCAAAGGAATGTCCTTCACAGAGTATTGTGTCGGGATGTGCCAGGACACTTTCCAGAGCCTGCCTTTGTGTGTGCCCGGAACAAGTATCGGGCTTAGCAAGGCGCACAGTTGCCATTGAGGTATCTGTGGCCTCGGTTCCACCCGCCATATCCACAGCCCCCATAGCCTCCATAGCCTCCCCAGCCACCATAGCCTCCATAGCCACCCCAGCCTCCATAGCCTCTGTGGCCTCCCCAGCCACCATAGCCTCCATAGCCCCCATAGCCTCCAAAACCACCACGGCCTCCAAAACTGCCACCATAGCCAGATCCAACGCCGGGCACTCCCGCTGAGCCAACAACACTTTGCTGTGGGAAGGAGCTGAGGATGGGCCCAGGGAAGGTGACCACCGAGGCCGGGGGCTGGATCACCACCGTGGAGTCGGGGCACTGCCGCACGCAGGGCTCATTGCAAGTGTCAGCCAGTGGGGCCGGGGCGGCCACCCCACAGGTCGTGGTGCACAGGCTGGAGCAGGACATCCTTTTCTTTGTTAGGTAATGCTGCAAGACAAGGCAGAGCTACAGCTCAGTGCAAGGCTGGATCCCAAATCCTTCCTGGCTCTCTCACACTTCACACCTGTGTCCCAGAACAAGCTCTGGATCATCTCACGCACTCAGAGCAGAATGCTGGTTTGGACCCCTTGCCTCCCCTCATGCTCCCTGCTTCCTCCTCGCCCACGGGAGTGAGGAAAAATTCCCTCAGTCAAAGCAGATGGAAAATTGCCCAGCTCCTAAAGGACTTCAGTCCATTGGTACACTCAGGCATTGTACCTACAGGTTTAGATTTCCATCCTTTCCACAGCTCTCAAACAGCACCATTACACCCTACCACTGCACTATGAAAGCGCGGTGCAGAAAGACACAGCAAGAGATACCGTGAGAAACCACTGCTGAGGAAGGAATAATGGACATAAAACTTGGACTTACCACAGAGATCAGGACAGTCAAGCACAGGAAGATGGATAGAGGGCTGCAGAGCCCTCAGCTCTTTTATACATGTCCCAGAGTGCCCGGGGCATCAGCCAATGGGGCGGTTGCAAAAAAATCCCGTAATTATGAAATGAAGCAAACAAACTTCAAGACACAGATAGTGATGTGGGACAATTACATGCCTCCTCACTGGGGACACTGACGTGCAAACGCTTCTGCAGAAGAAAGAGATGATGGGAGGGACATATCATTATATGAAGACAAGGCGCTGCTTTAGCTGAACCTGCGGCACCAATAAAACTTTATCTGTCCCTAATCCCTCACTTTGCTTACCTGGAAGAATCTGGGGCAACTTGCAGAAGATTGCTGTGCCCAACCACGCCACACTCAGCAGCAGTCCAGCCACACGTGACCAGAGCCAGCAGTGCCAAGCATGCCAGTGCCTGTGGGGAGCGTGGCCACGTGCAGCCTGGCTCTCTAGGGGTGCTTGACCAGCATCTCCTGGCACAGCCCTCAGTACACAGCTGAGTAATCAAGTCCCTCCAGAGAGGGTTAAGGGGGAACAAGCTCACAAACATGAGGCAGAAGGAGCTGACAGTCACCTGGTTCTGTTGCTGCCCTTCTGCTCCTCCATATCTGTTCACCCTCTCAGAGGTCCAACCTGCTCTATCCCACTGCCGTGCCCATCACATCACTACCAGCCCCCCATGCGTTTGTGATTTTGCCACGCATGGGACCTGTCTCCTCTACTCCTTGCGTGGCCGTCAAGTGAAACCGGGACCTAAAAATCCCAATGTCCTCCAGACCCTTAGAGGTGGGCAGTTAATAGAGATGTCTGTGGACCCCAGGCGCATCACGTGTGCAGCTGTTGTGGGCATTTGGAGGTGGTGAGCATTAGGAAGTCACCGCGAGCGTGTCGAATGGCTTCTCCCTTTGCACAACCTCCCAATGCCTCTGTTTACCAGCCTGTAAAAGAGAGGGAAGGACAGGCGTGATGCCTGCACCCAGGATTGCAAAGCACATCTGCAAGATGCTCAGGATTCTTCTACGTAGGCAAAGTGCTGGATTAAGGAGAGATAAGGTTTTATTAGTGCCGCGAGTTCTGCTACAACATCACCTTGTCTTTCATGTAATGGTGTGTCATGGATTGTCCCTCCCACCACCACTTTCCTCTCCAGCATGCATTTGCATGCCTGTGTACGTGAAGAGGGATATAATTGTCCCATATCACTATCTGTGTCATAAAGCTTGTCCACTGGCTTTCATGATTACCAGGGGTTTCCATCACCACCCCCTTGGCTGATGCCCCGGGCAGTCTGGGACTTGTATAAAAGAGCTGAGGGCTCTGCAGCCTCTATCCATCTTCCTCCACTGGATTCTCCTCATCAACTGGGTAAGTCCAGCTCTTGGTAACCTCTTGGGCATCTCTCCATGCCTCCCTCAATAAGGCCCCTTCCTCGCCCCCTTGCCTAATCCCAGGTGTGTTTTCCAGGAGTGCTTGCCTGCCTGAAAGATGTCCTGCACCAGCCTGTGCAACACGACCTGTGGGGTGGCCGCCCCAGCCCCACTGGCTGACACTTGCAATGAGCCCTGCGTGCGGCAGTGCCCCGACTCCACGGTGGTGATCCAGCCCCCGGCCTCGGTGGTCACCTTCCCTGGGCCCATCCTCAGCTCCTTCCCACAGCAAAGTGTTGTTGGCTCAGCGGGAGTGCCCGGTGTTGGATCTGGCTACGGTGGCAGTTTTGGAGGCCGTGGTGGTTTTGGAGGCTATGGTGGCTGGGGAGGCTATGGAGGCTTTGGGGGTTATGGGGGCTATGGAGGCTATGGTGGCTATGGAGGCTATGGGGGTTATGGGGGCTATGGAGGCTATGGCGGCTATGGAACCTATGGGGGTTTGGGATTTTGTGGCTGGGGACGAGGCCACAGGTACCTCAATGGCAACTGTTCGCCCTGCTAAGACCCACACTGGATCTGATCGCAAATAGAGGAGAGCTCCAGAATAACCCCCTACACATCCCAAGACAATACCACAGGAAGGACATCCGTGTGGCACTGCTGGGCTCCAGAGTTTGGATGCCTTGTGTCTGCTTGGGGCCACACTCTGCCTTTCTCCCGCTCTGCTACTCCTCCCTTCAAAGCTCCCTGTGCCCTGATGACAGAGACCCACACTTGGTGCCTGCTCCTGCAGCACGGCTGATGCTCACTGTTGCTCTGCCTGCTGCCAGATGTTGGCTGACCTTGACCCTGAAGACCCTGCTCTTCTTCCAAATCCCTCTTCCCCTCAAACTTCAATAAAAGCTGTGTTGCATCGCGATGTTGACCCATGCTGTTTCTTCATCCTTCATAGAATCATAGAATCAGAGAATGGTTTGGTTTGAAAGGGACTTTAAAGACTCTCTAGTTCCCAAACCCCCTGCCACAGACAGGGACACCTTCCACTAGCCCAGCTTGCTCAAAGCCCCATCCAACCTGGCCTTGAACCCTTCCGGGGAGGGGGCAGCCACAGTTTCTCTGGGCAACCTGTACCAGTGTCTCACCACCCTCACAGGGAAGAATTTCTTCCTTGTATCTCATCTAAATCTACCCTCTATCAGTTTAAAACCATCACCCCTCATCCTATCCCTACACCCCTTATAAAGAGTAGGTCCTTATCTTTACTGTAGCTCCTTTAAGTGCTGGGAGACGGCTATAAGGTTTTACTGAAGCCAGCTGAACACCCCCAACTGTCTCAGCCTGTCCTCACGAGGAGGGTGCTCCAGCCCCTCATCTTTGTGGCCTCCTCTAGACCCACTCAAGCATGTCCGTGTCCTTCTTATGTTGGGGGGCACAGAGCTGGATACTGCACTGCAAGTGGGGCCTCAGGAGAGTGGAGCAGAGGAGAAGAATGGCCTCCCTCGCCCTGCTGGCCACACTTCTCTGGATGCAGCCCAGGACATGGGTGGCTTTCTGGGCTGTGAGCACCCTTTCCTGGCTCACACTTAGTTTTCCAATCACTATTACCCACAAGTTCTTCTCCTTGGGGCTGCTCTCAATCCACTCCTCACCCAGACTGGATTTGTGCTTGGGATTTCCCCAAAACATAACCAGGACCTTGCACTTGGCCTCTTTGAATTTTATGAGGTTCCCACAGACCCAACTCTCCAGCTTGTCCAGGTCCCTCTGGATGGCATCCCTTCTCTCCAGTGTATCAACTGCATCACACATCTCAGTGTTGTCGCAAACATACTAATGGTGCAAATTTACTGAGGGAGATCTGGCCACACGTGGGGATGGCCAGACACTGAAACAGCCTCAAGGGGAAGAGAAAATGTGCAAGACTCAGTTGAGGTGGTGGAAAAAAACAAATGCCTGCTCTTGCCATTTTGTTGTCTTTTTTCTCATCCTCTGCATCCACAGTTGCAGAAACATCTTTTCATGAGCTCCCCAGCAGTGACCAGCCTGCTGCCACACTGCACTTCCTGATGGCTCTGGCCAGAACTGTCTGTGTCCAAGACCACGTTGCCATGCTGGGCTCACAAGATCCAAAGAGACTTGGGGAAGGGAAGGGAAGGGATGGGTCTCAGGAGGGTCGTCAGCCCAATCTCCTGCTCAGAGAGCTTTGTGCTTCATGTCACTGGATATTCATGGCCTCTTCATGGCTCCAAGAGGAATCTGGGGAAGACCTGGAAGCATCTGTCTCACCCCTTCCCAGTGGACCCCCCATCCAGCTTAGCACAGAGGTACGGCCAGCAGCCCTGTACATGTAGTGGTCATCTCTCCATCTCTCTGCAACTCCACATGTGACAATTAATAAGCCTGGCATGCGAGTTTTGCAGAAGAGTTTGAAGAGCTTCTGTGACACAACTATAGCAATACACATATTCAGTGAGGAATTTGTGAATGTGTTGTGTTTATTGCTGGTGGGAGACAAGAGAAAGCTCAGTGGCGTGTGCTCTGTAAGACCCAGCTGGGGCTGCCATCATCAGTTGTCACACTGAACAAACAACCCAAATACTGCAAGGGCGCAACTGTGGGAGATTCAAGCAGCCCAGACTGACATGCTCTGAGATTTGGAGGAAGTAGAAAAGAAGCAGGAAGGCTGAAGAAAACACATGGGTCAACATTGCAATGCAACACAGCTTTTATTGTTTGAGGGGAGCTTTTACAGTTTGAGGGGAGGAGGGAGTTGGGAGAAGAGCAGGGTCCTGGCCAGGGCCTTTGCCTCTTTCCTGGCAGAGGGCACAGTAAAATGAGCATCAGCCATGCTGCAGGAGAAGGCACCCAGTGTGGGCCCTGATCATCAGGAAGTAGCGAGCCTTGAAGGGATGTTCAAGCAGGGTAGGAGGAAAGCAGAGTTGGGCCCGAGGCAGGCACGAGACATCCAAGATCTGGAGCCCAACAGTGTTGAAGGGATGTCCTCCCTTCTGGCGACATGTTGGGCAAGATTGCATTTGTCTTCAACCAGACCCAGTGTGGGGCTTAGCAGGGCGAACAGTTGCCATTGAGGTACCTGTGGCATCCACCCCAGCCGCCATATCCACAGCCCCCATAGCCTCCATAGCCTCCCCAGCCTCCATAGCCGCCATAACCCCCACAGCCTCCATAGCCTCCCCAGCCTCCATAGCCTCCCCAGCCACCATAGCCTCCATAGCCACCCCAGCCTCCATAGCCTCTGTGGCCTCCCCAGCCACCATAGCCTCCATAGCCCCCATAGCCTCCAAAACCACCACGGCCTCCAAAACTGCCGCCATAGCCAGATCCAACGCCAGGCACTCCCGCTGAGCCAACAACGCTGTGCTGTGGGAAGGAGCTGAGGATGGGCCCAGGGAAGGTGACCACCGAGGCCGGGGGCTGGATCACCACCGTGGAGTCGGGGCACTGCCGCACACAGGGCTCATTGCAAGTGTCAGCCAGTGGGGCTGGGGCGGCCACCCCACAGGACGTGTTGCACAGGCTGGTGCAGGACATCTTTCAGGCAGGCAAGGACTCCTGGAAACACACCAGGGATTAGAAAAGGGTGCCGGGAAAGGGCCTTATCGAGAGAGGCCGTGACAGATGGCCAAGAGGTTTCCAAGAGCTGGACTTACCTAGTTGATGAGGAGAGTCCAGCGGAGAAAGATGGTTAGAGGTTGCAGAGTCCTCAGCTCTTTTATACATGTCCCAGAGTGCCCAGGGACATCAGCCAAGGGGGTGGTTACAAAAAACTCCATGAAATTATGAACTGAGGCAGACAAGCTTCATGACACAGAGAGTGATGAGAGACAATTTTATCCCTCCTCATGGGGGACACTGGCGTGCAAACACACCCTTGAGAAGAAAGAGGTGATGGGAGGGGAATGATATTACATGAAAGACAGAGGACTGCTGTAGCTGAACCTGCGGCACCAATAAACCTTGATCTGTCCCTAATCCCTCACTTTGCTTACCTGGAAGAATCTGGGGCATTTTGCAGAAGATTGCTGTGCCCAACCACGCCACACTCAGCAGCAGTCCAGCCACACGTGACCAGAGCCAGCAGTGCCGAACGTGCCGGTGCCTGTGGGGAGCGTGGCCACGTGCAGCCTGGCTCTCTAGGGGTGCTTGACCAGCATCTCCTGGCACAGCCCTCAGTACACAGCTGAGTAATCAAGTCCCTCCAGAGAGGGTTAAGGGGGAACAAGCTCACAAACATGAGGCAGAAGGAGCTGACAGTCACCTGGTTCTGTTGCTGCCCTTCTGCTCCTCCATATCTGTTCACCCTCTCAGAGGTCCAACCTGCTCTATCCCACTGCCGTGCCCATCACATCACTACCAGCCCCCCATGCGTTTGTGATTTTGCCACGCATGGGACCTGTCTCCTCTACTCCTTGCGTGGCCGTCAAGTGAAACCGGGACCTAAAAATCCCAATGTCCTCCAGACCCTTAGAGGTGGGCAATTAATAGAGATGTCTGTGGACCCCAGGCGCATCACGTGTGCAGCTGTTGTGGGCATTTGGAGGTGGTGAGCATTGGGAAGTCACCGCGAGCGTGTCGAATGGCTTCTCCCTTTGCGCAACCTCCCAATGACTCTGTTTACCAGCCTGTAAAAGAGAGGGAAGGACAGGCGTGGTGCCTGCGCCCAGGATTGCAAAGCACTACTACAAGATGCTCAGGATTTTTCTGCATCGCTAAAGTGGTGGGGATTAGGGACAGATCAGGGTTTATTAGGGATGTGTGGTCAGCTACAGCAGTGCCTGGTCTTTCATGTAATGGCATGTCATGGACTGTCCCTCCTATCACCTCCTCCTTCTCCAGGGCACATCTATACACCAATGTTCCCAGTGAAGAGGGGATATAATTGTCTCTCATCACTATCTGTGTCATGAAGTTTGACCAATGGATTGCATGATTACCTGGGGATTCTGCGGCTGCCCCCTTGGCTGATGCCCCGGGCAGTCTGGGACTTGTATAAAAGAGCTGAGGGCTCTGCCGCCTCTATCCATCTTCCTCCACTGGACTCTCCTCATCAACTAGGTAAGTCCAGCTCCTGGAAGCCTCTTGGGCATCTCTCCCTGCCTCCCTCGATACAGCCCCTTCCCGGCACCTGTGCCTAATCCCTGGTGTGTTTTCCAGGAGTGCTTGCCTGCCTGAAAGATGTCCTGCACCAGCCTGTGCAACACGACCTGTGGGGTGGCCGCCCCAGCCCCACTGGCTGACACTTGCAATGAGCCCTGTGTGCGGCAGTGCCCCGACTCCACGGTGGTGATCCAGCCCCCGGCCTCGGTGGTCACCTTCCCCGGGCCCATCCTCAGCTCCTTCCCGCAGCAAAGCGTTGTTGGCTCAGCGGGAGTGCCTGGTGTTGGATCTGGCTACGGTGGCAGTTTTGGAGGCCGTGGTGGTTTTGGAGGCTATGGTGGCTGGGGTGGCTATGGAGGCTATGGAGGCCATGGAGGCTGGGGAGGCTATGGAGGCTGGGGGGGTTATGGGGGCTATGGAGGCTATGGGGGCTGTGGATATGGCGGCTGGGGCCGAGGCTCTGGGTACCTTCGTGGCAACTGCGGTTCCTGCTAAGCCCCACACTGGGTCCAGGTACCTATGAAAGAGGCCTCCGAAAAGTCCCTGGCACATCCCAACAGGATGCTCTATGAATGGACATCGATTTGGACTGCTGGGCGCCAGAGCTTGGATGCCTCGTGCCTGCCTGGGGCCCAACTCTGCCCCAACTCCTGCCCTGCTTAAGCATCCCTTCAGGACTCATTGCTTCCTGATGATTAGGGCCCACTCTGGGTGCCTTCTCCTGTAGCACGGCTGATGCTTGTTGTACTGTGTCCTCTGACAGGAAAGAGGCAAAGGCCCTGGCCAGGGCCCTGCTCTTCTCTCAACTCTCTCCTCCTCTGAAACTGCAATAAAAGATGTGTTGCATCACAATGTTGACCCATGTTTTTTCTTCACCCTTCCTACTTCTTTCCCACTTCCCCAAAAGCTGAGGACGTGCAGGTGTGGGCTGCTTGAATCTCCAACAGTAGTAGTAGGAATCTTCACATCTTACCTTCCCCACAAGGCTGTTTCAGTCTCTGTCCATCCCCATGTGTGGTCAGGTCCCTCTGCACCGACACTCGGCCATCCACCAGGTACTGGCTCATGTGGTGTCCCCTATGTGTCTGCTGCGGACACGGTGGTGGAGGGGTGTTCTGGTGACCCCACCATGACTGCTGTGGCTGCATCCTTTCGAAGGGGTGTGGCAGTGTGAGCTACTGTGTGGGCTGGAGAGTGAGGAAGGGCAGCAAAGGGCCAGCGAAGTCTGGTCCAGACCAGTGGGAAGCTCTCCTCTCGTTCCTAGGCAGATCTGTGTCCACAGATGGTGGGGTGGGTGAACACAGGAAATGGCAGGAAGAGCTTCTGCTCAAGCAGTGTGGGCAAGGGGGGCAAGATTTGCTTCAGGAAACATTGTAACATGGAGGAAACGAGGACGAAGAAGTATTAGAGGGTGCAGGAAGGTGGAGTGTTTGGAAGCATGGAATTTGTGGAGGCGCTGGGTGTTGCTCACCCTCTCTCTCACCTATCAACTGTGGCCTCCCATGTGACTCTGACCTGGGCATTTGCCATGTGAGTGTCTCCATTGGCACTCCAATCCCTGCAGCCCCGGGGGGAAAAGCGGCCCATGGGTAATGGTCAGAGTGGGCGGCAAACCCCTGTGGGGCCCAGCAGGTCTTCTTGTGCTGCAGAGGACAGGAGCCCAAAGTGGGGAGAAGACAGGGAGGGCAAAGAGGGAGAAGCTTTTGCTGAAGGAGTCCTCTACTGCAGGCAAAAGGCTCATGAAGGGATTTGTCTCCAAGGGCAGGCAGGAGGAAGAGGAGCAGCTCTCATACACAGCTCTCAGGAGACCTTGGGTCGGTCATGGCTGGGATGGCCCATGCAGCCAAGGCTGCCGCTTGAGGTATGGAAGAAGGGGATTGAGTGCACCTTCAGCAAGTTCACTGACGACACCGAGCTGTGTGGTGCCGCCAACACACTGGAGAGAAGGGATGCCATCCAGAGGGACCTGGACAGGCTGGAGAGTTGGGTCTGTGGGAACCTCATGAAGTCCAACAAGGCCAAGTACAAGGTCCCGCCCATGGGTCGGGTCTATCCCAAGCACAAATCCAGTCTGGGTGAGGAGTGGATTGAGAACAGCCCTGCAGAGAAGGACTTGAGTGTATTAGTGATTGGAAAACTGAGCCAGAAATGTGCACTCGCAGCCCAGAAAGCCAATCGTGTCCTAGGGTGCATCAAGAGAAATGTGGCCAGCAAGTTGAGGGAGGGCATTGTCGCCCTCTAGCCGGCTCTTGTGAGACCCCAACTGCAGTGGTGTGTCAAGCTCTTGGGACCCCAATATCAGAAGGACACAGACCTGCTGAACTGGGTGCAGAGGAGGCCACGAAGATGATAAGGGTGTTAGCGTACCTCCCTCATGAGGACAGGCTGAGAGAGTTGGGGGTGTTCAGCTGGAGAAGAGAAGGCTCCAGGGAGACCTTAGAGCAGCCTCCCAGCACTTAAAGGAGCTATAGTAAAGCTGATATGGGACTCTTTATCAGGGGTGTAGGGATAGGATGAGGGGTGATGGTTTTAAACTGACAGAGGGTAGGTTTAGATTAGATCTAAGGAAGAAATTCTTCCCTGTGAGGGTGGTGAGACAGTAGCACAGGTTGCCCAGAGAAACTGTGGCTGCCCCCTCCCTGGAAGGGTTCAAGGCCAGGTTGGATGGGGCTGTGGGCAACCTGGGCTAGTGGAAAGTGTCCCTCCCCGTGGCAGGGGGTTTGGGAACTAGAAAGTCCCTTCCAAACCAAACCATGCTCTGATTCTATGATTCTATGAAGGATGAAGAAACAGCATGGGTCAACATTGCGGTGCAACACAGCTTTTATTGAAGTTTGAGGGGAGGAGGGATTGGGGAGAAGAGCAGGGCCCTGGTCAATGGAAGCCAACAACTCCTGGCAGCAGGCAGAACAACAGAGAGCATCAGCCGTGTTGCAGGAGCAGGCACCCAGCACGGGGCTGCGTCATCAGGGGCAGCAATGAGTCCTGAAGTGAAGCTCAAGTGGGGCAGGAGGAAGGCAGAGTGTGGCCCCGAGCAGGCACAAGCTCTGGAGCCCAGCAATGCCAAAGGGATGTCCTTCCTTTGGGCGTCATGTTGGGCAGGATTGCATTCGACTGTGGCCAGAGCAAGTGTGGGGCTTAGCAGGGAGAACAGTTGCCATTGAGGTACCTGTGGCATCCGCCCCAGCCGCCATATCCACAGCCCCCATAGCCTCCCCAGCCTCCATACCCTCCATAGCCTCCATAGCCTCCCCAGCCTCCATAGCCTCTGTGGCCTCCCCAGCCACCATAGCCTCCATAGCCCCCATAGCCTCCAAAACCACCACGGCCTCCAAAACTGCCGCCGTAGCCCGATCCAACGCCGGGCACTCCCGCTGAGCCAACAGCGCTATGCTGTGGGAAGGAGCTGAGGATGGGCCCGGGGAAGGTGACCACCGAGGCCGGAGGCTGGATCACCACCGTGGAGTCGGGGCACTGCCGCACGCAGGGCTCATTGCAAGTGTCAGCCAGTGGGGCTGGGGCAGCCACCCCACAGGTCGTGTTGCACAGGCTGGAGCAGGACATCCTTTTCTTTGTTAGGTAATGCTGCAAGACAAGGCAGAGCTACAGCTCAGTGCAAGGCCAGATCCCAAATCCTTCCTGGCTCTCTCAGACTTCACACCTGTGTCCTAGGACAAGCTCTGGATCATCTCAGGCACTCAGAGCAAAAACACATTCCAGAGCTGAAATGCTGGTTTGGACCCCTTGCCTCCCCTCATGCTCCCTGCTTCCTCCTCGCCCACGGGAGTGAGAAAAAACTCCCTCAGTCAAAGCAGATGGAAAATCACCAAGCTCCTAAAGGACTTCAGTCCATTGGTACACTCAGGCATTGTACCTACAAGTTTAGATTTCCATCCTTTCCACAGCTCTCAAACAGCACCATTAAACCCTACCACTGCACTATGAACGCGCGGTGCAGCAAACAGCAAGAGATACCGTGAGAAACCACTACTGAGGAAGGGAATTCTTGGACTTACCAAAATGATCAGGAGATTCAAGTGGAGGAAGATGGATAGAAGGCTGCAAAGTCCTCAGCTCTTTTATACATGTCCCAGACTGTCCGGGTGAAAAGCCAAGGGGGCGGTTACAAAAAACTCCATGAAATTATGAATTGAGGCAGACAAGCTTCATGACACAGAGAGTGATGAGAGACAATTTTATCCCTCCTCATGGGGGACACTGGCGTGCAAACACACCCTTGAGAAGAAAGAGGTGATGGGAGGGGAATGATATTACATGAAAGACAGAGGACTGCTGTAGCTGAATCCGCAGCACCAATAAACCTTGATCTGTCCCTAATCCCTCACTTTGCTTACCTGGAAGAATCTGGGGCAACTTGCAGAAGATTGCTGTGCCCAACCACGCCACACTCAGCAGCAGTCCAGACACGCGACCAGAGCCAGCAGTGCCGAACGTGCCGTTGCCTGTGGGGAGCGTGGCCACGTGCAGCCTGGCTCTCTAGGGGTGCTTGACCAGCATCTCCTGGCACAGCCCTCAGTACACAGCTGAGTAATCAAGTCCCTCCAGAGAGGGGTCAGGCAGGACCATGTTCACAGACGTGAGGCAGAAGGAGCTGACAGTCACCTGGTTCTGTTGCTGCCCTTCTGCTCCTCCATATCTGTTCACCCTCTCAGAGGTCTAACCTGCTCTATCCCACTGCCGTGCCCATCACGTCTCTACCAGCCCCCCATGCATTTGTGATTTTGCCATGCATGGGACCTGTCTCCTCTACTCCTTGCGTGGCCGTCAAGTGAAACCGGGACCTAAAAATCCCAATGTCCTCCAGACCCTTAGAGGTGGGCAGTTAATAGAGATGTCTGTGGACCCCAGGCGCATCAGGTGTGCAGCTGTTGTGGGCATTTGGAGGCGGTGAGCATTGGGAAGTCACCGTGAGCGTGTCGAATGGCTTCTCCCTTTACGCAATGTCCCAATGTCTCTGTTTACCAGCCTGTAAAAGAGAGGGAAGGACAGGCGTGATGCCTGCGCCCAGGATTGCAAAGCACTTCTGCAAGATGCTCAGGATTTTTCTGCGTCGCTAAAGTGGAGGGGATTAGGGACAGATCAGGGTTTATTAGGGATGTGTGGTCAGCTACAGCAGTGCCTGGTCTTTCATGTAATGGCATGTCATGGACTGTCCCTCCCATAACTTCCTCCTTCTCCAGGGCACATCTATACACCAATGTGCCCAGTAAAGTGGGATATAATTGTCTCTCATCACTATCTGTGACATGAAGCTTGACCAGTGGATTGCATGATTACCTGGGGATTCTGCGGCTGCCCCCTTGGCTGATGCCCCGGGCAGTCTGGGACATGTATAAAAGAGCTGAGGGCTCTGCAGCCCTCTATCCATCTTCTTCCACTGGACTCTCCTCATCAACTAGGTAAGTCCAGCTCTTGGAAGCCTCTTGGGCATCTCTCCCTGCCTCCCTCAATACAGCCCCTTGCTGGCACCCTTGCCTATTCCTAGGTGTGTTTTCCAGGAGTGCTTCCCTGCCTGAAAGATGTCCTGCTCCAGCCTGTGCAACACAACCTGTGGGGTGGCCGCCCCAGCCCCACTGGCTGACACTTGCAATGAGCCCTGCGTGCGGCAGTGCCCCGACTCCACGGTGGTGATCCAGCCCCCGGCCTCAGTGGTCACCTTCCCTGGGCCCATCCTCAGCTCCTTCCCACAGCATAGCGCTGTTGGCTCAGCGGGAGTGCCCGGCGTTGGATCGGGCTACGGCGGCAGTTTTGGAGGCCGTGGTGGTTTTGGAGGCTATGGGGGCTATGGAGGCTATGGTGGCTGGGGAGGCCACAGAGGCTATGGAGGCTGGGGAGGCTATGGAGGCTATGGAGGGTATGGAGGCTGGGGAGGCTATGGGGGCTGTGGATATGGCGGCTGGGGCGGATGCCACAGGTACCTCAATGGCAACTGTTCTCCCTGCTAAGCCCCACACTTGCTCTGGCCACAGTCGAATGCAATCCTGCCCAACATGACGCCCAAAGGAAGGACATCCCTTTGGCATTGCTGGGCTCCAGAGCTTGTGCCTGCTCGGGGCCACACTCTGCCTTCCTCCTGCCCCACTTGAGCTTCACTTCAGGACTCATTGCTGCCCCTGATGACGCAGCCCCGTGCTGGGTGCCTGCTCCTGCAACACGGCTGATGCTCTCTGTTGTTCTGCCTGCTGCCAGGAGTTGTTGGCTTCCATTGACCAGGGCCCTGCTCTTCTCCCCAATCCCTCCTCCCCTCAAACTTCAATAAAAGCTGTGTTGCACCGCAATGTTGACCCATGCTGTTTCTTCATCCTTCATAGAATCATAGAATCAGAGCATGGTTTGGTTTGGAAGGGACTTTCTAGTTCCCAAACCCCCTGCCACGGGGAGGGACACTTTCCACTAGCCCAGGTTGCCCACAGCCCCATCCAACCTGGCCTTGAACCCTTCCAGGGAGGGGGCAGCCACAGTTTCTCTGGGCAACCTGTGCTACTGTCTCACCACCCTCACAGGGAAGAATTTCTTCCTTAGATCTAATCTAAACCTACCCTCTGTCAGTTTAAAACCATCACCCCTCATCCTATCCCTACACCCCTGATAAAGAGTCCCATATCAGCTTTACTATAGCTCCTTTAAGTGCTGGGAGGCTGCTCTAAGGTCTCCCTGGAGCCTTCTCTTCTCCAGCTGAACACCCCCAACTCTCTCAGCCTGTCCTCATGAGGGAGGTACGCTAACACCCTTATCATCTTCGTGGCCTCCTCTGCACCCAGTTCAGCAGGTCTGTGTCCTTCTGATATTGGGGTCCCAAGAGCTTGACACACCACTGCAGTTGGGGTCTCACAAGAGCCGGCTAGAGGGCGACAATGCCCTCCCTCAACTTGCTGGCCACATTTCTCTTGATGCACCCTAGGACACGATTGGCTTTCTGGGCTGCGAGTGCACATTTCTGGCTCAGTTTTCCAATCACTAATACACTCAAGTCCTTCTCTGCAGGGCTGTTCTCAATCCACTCCTCACCCAGACTGGATTTGTGCTTGGGATAGACCCGACCCATGGGCGGGACCTTGTACTTGGCCTTGTTGGACTTCATGAGGTTCCCACAGACCCAACTCTCCAGCCTGTCCAGGTCCCTCTGGATGGCATCCCTTCTCTCCAGTGTGTTGGCGGCACCACACAGCTCGGTGTCGTCAGTGAACTTGCTGAAGGTGCACTCAATCCCCTTCTTCCATACCTCAAGCGGCAGCCTTGGCTGCATGGGCCATCCCAGCCATGACCGACCCAAGGTCTCCTGAGAGCTGTGTATGAGAGCTGCTCCTCTTCCTCCTGCCTGCCCTTGGAGACAAATCCCTTCATGAGCCTTTTGCCTGCAGTAGAGGACTCCTTCAGCAAAAGCTTCTCCCTCTTTGCCCTCCCTGTCTTCTCCCCACTTTGGGCTCCTGTCCTCTGCAGCACAAGAAGACCTGCTGGGCCCCACAGGGGTTTGCCGCCCACTCTGACCATTACCCATGGGCTGCTTTTCCCCCCCGGGCTGCAGGGATTGGAGTGCCAATGGAGACACTCACATGGCAAACACCCAGGTCAGAGCCACGTGGAAGAGAGAGGGTGAGCAACACCCAGCACCTTCCCAAATGCCATGCCTCCATCCCCTCTACATTCCTTCACCCCTACACTAACTCCGTCCCCTCGTTATCCTTCATTTTCCTGTGCCCCTTATACAACGTTTGGCCCCATCTTACCCCCACTGCTTGAGTAGAAGCTCTTCCTGCCATTCACTGTGTTCACCCACCCCACCACCTGTGAAAATGGCTCTGTCCAAGAATGACTAGATAGATTCCCACAGCCCACTGGTCTGGACCAGACTTCGCTGGCCCTTTGCTGCCCTTCCTCACTCTCCAGCCCACACAGTAGCTCACACTGCCACACCCCTTCGAAAGCACGCAGCCACAGCGGCCATGGTAGGGTCACCAGAACACCCCTCCACCACCGTGCCTGCAGCAGACACATAGGGGACACCACATGAGCCAGGACTTGGTGGATGGCCTAGAGTCTGTGCAGAGGGACCTGACCACACATGGGGATAGGCAGAGACTGAAACAGCCTTGTGGGGAAGGTAAGATGTGAAGATTCCTACTACTACTGTTGGAGATTCAAGCAGCCCAGACCAACACGCCCTCAGCTTTTGGGGAAGTGGGAAGGAAGCAAGAAGGGTGAAGAAAAAACATGGGTCAACATTGTGATGCAACACATCTTTTATTGCAGTTTCAGAGGAGGAGAGAGTTGGGAGAAGAGCAGGGCCCTGGCCAGGGCCTTTGCCTCTTTCCTGTCAGAGGACACAGTACAACAAGCATCAGCCGTGCTACAGGAGAAGACACCCAGAGTGGGCCCTAATCATCAGGAAGCAATGAGTCTTGAAGGGATGCTTAAGCAGGGCAGGAGTTGGGGCAGAGTTGGGCCCCAGGCAGGCATGAGGCATCCAAGCTCTGGAAATTAGCATTGCCAAAGGAATGTCCTTTCACATAGCATCCTGTTTAGGAAGTGTGAGGACCTTTTCTGGAGCCCTCCTTCGTCTACTCCCAGATAGGGTGTGCAGGTTAGCAGGAACCACAGCTGCCATGAAGATACCCATAGCCTCGGCCCCAGCCGCCATATCCACAGCCCCCATAGCCTCCATAGCCCCCATAACCCCCAGAGCCTCCATAGCCTCCCCAACCACCATAGCCTCCATAGCCACCCCAGCCACCATAGCCTCCAAAACCACCACGGCCTCCAAAACTGCCACCGTAGCCAGATCCAACGCCAGGAACTCCCGCTGAGCCAACAACGCTTTGCTGTGGGAAGGAGCTGAGGATGGGCCCAGGGAAGGTGACCACCGAGGCCGGGGGCTGGATCACCACCGTGGAGTCGGGGCACTGCCGCACACAGGGCTCATTGCAAGTGTCAGCCAGTGGGGCTGGGGCGGCCACCCCACAGGACGTGTTGCACAGGCTGGAGCAGGACATCTTTCAGGCAGAGAAGCACTCCTGGAAAACACACCTAGGAATAGGCAAGGGTGCCAGCAAGGGGCTGTATTGAGGGAGGCAGGGAGAGATGCCCAAGAGGCTTCCAAGAGCTGGACTTACCTAGTTGATGAGGAGAGTCCAGTGGAGGAAGATGGATAGAGGCTGCAGAGCCCTCAACTCTTTTATACACATCCCAGAGTGCCCAGGACATCAGCCAAGGGGGCGGTGGTGGAAATCCCAGGTAATCATGAAAACCGGTGGACAGGCTTTCTGACAGAAATAGTGATATGGGACAATTACATGCTTCCACACTGGGGACACTGACATCTAAATGCACCCTGGAGAAGAAAGAAGTGATGGGAGGGGAATGTTATTACATGAAACTCAAAGTGCTGCTATAGCTGATCCTGCGGCACCAATAAACATAATCCCTCACTTTGCTTACCTGGAGGAATCTGGGGCATCTTGCAGAAGATTGCTGTGCCCAACCACGCCACACTCAGCAGCACTCCAGACACGCGACCAGAGCCAGCAGTGCCGAGAGTGCCAGTGCCTGTGGGGAGCGTGGCCACGTGCAGCCTGGCCCTCTACGGGGACTCAGCCAGCATCTCCTGGCACAGCCCTCAGTACACAGCTGAGTAATCAAGTCCCTCCAGAGAGGGGTCAGGCAGGACCATGATCACAGACGTGAGGCAGAAGGAGCTGACAGTCACCTGGTTCTGTTGCTGCCCTTCTGCTCCTCCATATCTGTTCACCCTCTCAGAGGTCCAACCTGCTCTATCCCACTGCCGTGCCCATCACGTCTCTACCAGCCCCCCATGCATTTGTGATTTTGCCATGCATGGGACCTGTCTCCTCTACTCCTTGCGTGGCCGTCAAGTGAAACTGGGACCTAAAAATCCCAATGTCCTCCAGACCCTTAGAGGTGGGCAATTAATAGAGATGTCTGTGGACCCCAGGCGCATCAGGTGTGCAGCTGTTGTGGGCATTTGGAGGCGGTGAGCATTGGGAAGTCACCGCGAGTGTGTCGAATGGCTTCTCCCTTTACGCAACCTCCCAATGTCTCTGTTTACCAGCCTGTAAAAGAGAGGGAAGGACAGGCGTGATGCCTGCGCCCAGGATTGCAAAGCACTTCTGCAAGATGCTCAGGATTTTTCTGCGTCGCTAAAGTGGAGGGGATTAGGGACAGATCAGGGTTTATTAGGGATGTGTGGTCAGCTACAGCAGTGCCTGGTCTTTCATGTAATGGCGTGTCATGGACTGTCCCTCCTATCACCTCTTCCTTCTACAGGGCACATTTGCACACCAATGTGCCCAGTGCAGAGGGGATATAATTGTCTCTCATCACTATCTGTGTCATGAAGCTTGACCAATGGATTGCATGATTATCTGGGGTTTCCGCAACCGCCCCCTTGGCTGATGCCCCGGGCACTCTGGGACATGTATAAAAGAGCTGAGGGCTCTGCAGCCTCTATCCATCTTCCTCCACTGGACTCTCCTCATCAACTGGGTAAGTCCAGCTCTTGGAAGCCTCTTGGGCATCTCTCCCTGCCTCCCTCAATACAGCCTTGCTGGCACCCTTGCCTATTCCTAGGTGTGTTTTCCAGGAGTGCTTCCCTGCCTGAAAGATGTCCTGCTCCAGCCTGTGCAACACAACCTGTGGGGTGGCCGCCCCAGCCCCACTGGCTGACACTTGCAATGAGCCCTGTGTGCGGCAGTGCCCCGACTCCACGGTGGTGATCCAGCCCCCGGCCTCGGTGGTCACCTTCCCTGGGCCCATCCTCAGCTCCTTCCCGCAGCACAGTGTTGTTGGCTCGGCGGGAGTGCCCGGCGTTGGATCAGGCTTCGGCGGCACTTTTGGAGGCCGTGGCTATGGTGGCTGGGGAGGCTATGGAGGCTATGGTGGCTGGGGAGGCCACAGAGGCTATGGTGGCTGGGGAGGCTATGGAGGCTCTGGGGGTTATGGGGGCTATGGAGGCTGGGGAGGTTATGGAGGCTATGGGGGTTGTGGATATGGCGGCTGGGGCGGATTCCACAGGTACCTCAATGGCAACTGTTCTCCCTGCTAAGCCCCACACTTGCTCCGACCAGAGATGAATGCAAGCTTGCCCAACATGACGCCCGAAGGAAGGACATCCCTTTGGCATTGCTGGGCTCCAGAGCTTGTGCCTGCTCGGGGCCACACTCTGCCTTCCTCCTGCCCCACCTCAGCTTCACGTCAGGACTTGCTGCCCCTGATGGTGCAGCCCTGTGCTGGGTGCCTGTTCTTGTGGCACGGCTGATGCTCGCTGTTGCTCTGCCTGCTGCCAGGAGATGTGGGCTGCCCTTGACCAGGGCCCTGCTCTTCTCCCCAATCCCTCCTCCCCTCAAACTGCAATAAAAGCTGTGTTGCATCGCAATGTTGACTCATGCTGTTTCTTCATCCTTCCTAGAATCAGAGTATCAGAGAATGGTTTAGTTCGGAAGGGACTTTAAAGACCTTCTAGTCCAGCTCCCCTGCCATGGGCAGGGTCATCTTCCACTAGCCCAGGCTGCCCGAAGCCCTGTCCAACCATGCCATGAACACTTCCAGGGAGGGGCCAGCCTCATTTTGTCTGGACGTCTGCCAGTGTCTCACCACTCTCACAGGGAAGAATTTCTTCCTTATATCTAATCTAAATCTCTCCTCTTTCAGTATAAAAATGTTACCCTTCACCCTATCCCTACACCCCTGATCAAGAGTCCCTCCCCACCTTTCCTGTAGCCCCCTTAAGTGCTGGGAGGCCACTATAAGGGTTTACTGGAGCCTTCTCTTCCCCAGGCTAAACAACCCCAACTCTCTCAGGACTCTTCATGAGGGAGATGCTCTAACACCCTTATCATCTTCGTGGCCTCCTCTGCACCCACTTGAGCAGGTCTGTGTCATTCTGATATTGGGATCCCAAGAACTCAACACAGCACTACAGTTGGGGTCTCACGAGATCAGGGTAGAGGGGGACAGTGCCTTCCCTCGACCTGCTGGCCACACTTCTCTTGATGCACCCAGAACACGACTGTCTTTCTGGGCTGTGAGTGCACATTGCCGGCTCACAGTCAGTTTTCCACCCACTAATACCCCCAAGTCCTTCTCCACAGGGCTGCTATCAATCCACTCCTCACCCAGACTGGATTTGTGCTTGGGAATGCTCCGACCCATGGGAAGGACCTTGCACTTGGCCTTGATGAATTTCATGAGGTTTCCACAGACCCAACTCTCCAGCTTGTCCAGGTCCCTCTGCATGGCACCCATTCCCTCCAGTGTGTTGGCCGCAGCACACGGCTTGGTGTTGTCAACAAACTTGCTGAATCCCCGTCCTCCATACCCTGTACCCCAAGTGACAGCCTTGGCTACCTGGGCTGTCTCAGCCATATCCAAGCTGGGGTCTCCTGAGGAGCACCTGTGGGAGCTGCCTCACTGCCTCATGCTTGCCCTTGGAGACGCATCCCTCAATCACATATATGCCTGCAGTGGAGGCTATCCTCATCTCCATCAGCAAGAGCTTCTCCCTCTTTGCCGTCCCTGACCTCTCCCCACTTTGGGCCCTCTGCAGCCCAAGAAGACCTGTTGGGCCCCACAGGGAGTTTGCCACCCACTCTGACCATTCCCCAGGGCTCCTGGGATTGGGGTGCCAATGGAGGCACTCACATGGCAAAGGCCCAGGTCAGAGCCACATAGGCGGCCATGGTTGATAAGGGAGGGAAAGGATGACTAATCCCCAGCACCTCCCCAACTGCCATGCCTCCATCCACTTCACCTTCCTGCACCCCTGCATCATCTTCTTGTCCAGGTTTCCTCTATTATCCAGTGTTCCTTATAGCAATTCTGGACCCATCTTGCCCCACTGCTTGAGCAGAAGCTCTTCCTGGCAATTCCCTGTGTCACCCACCCAGTGCATGGGGACACGGCTCTATCCAGGAATGAGAGGACAGCTTCCCACAGCCCGTTGGGGTTGACAAGAATTTGCTGACCTGTTGCTGCGCTTCGTCACTCACCAGCCCACGCAGTAGCCCACACTGCCACAGCCCTTCGAAAGCACCCAGCCGCAGTATCCATGGCGGGGTCACCAGAACCCCCTTCCACCACGGTGCCCTCAGGAGACACACAGGGGACACCACAAGAGCCAGGACATGGTGGATGTCCAAGAGTCCATGCAGGGAGACCTGGCTACATGTGGGGATGGGCAGACATTGATACAGCCTTGAGGGGAAGAGAAATTTTGAAGCTTCCTACCACTACTGTGGGAGATTCAAGCAGCCCAGACCAACATGCACTCAGTCTTAGGGAAGTGGGAAAGAAGCAGGAAGGATGAAGAAAAACCATGGGTCTCTATTGCAATGCAACACAGCTTTTATTGCAGTTTGAGGGGATGAGGGATTTGGGAGAAAAGCAGGGTCCTGGCTAGGGCCTTTCCCTGTTTCTTGGCAGAGGGCAGAGTACAATGAGCATCAGCCATGCCACAGAAGAAGGCCCCTGTTGTGGGCCCTGGTCATCAGGTTGAAACGAGTCCTGAAGAGATGCTCAAGCTGGGGAGCAGGAAGGCAGAGCTGGGTCCCAGGCAGGCACGAGGTATCCAAGCTCTGGAGCCCAGCAGTGCTAGAGGGATCTCCTTCCACAGAGCATTGTGTTGGGATGTGCCAGGGCCTTTTCCGGAGACCTCCATCGTCTGTGCCTGAACGCAGTGTGGGGCTTAGCAGGAACCACAGCTGCCACGGAGGTACCCACGGCCTCGGCCCCAGCCACCATATCCACAACCCCCATAACCTCCATAGCCTCCCCAGCCTCCATAGCCTCCATAGCCCCCATAGCCCCCATAGCCACCAAAACCCCCATAGCCACCATAGCCTCCATAGCCTCCCCAGCCACCATAGCCACGGCCTCCAAAAGTGCCACCGTAGCCAGATCCAACGCCAGGCACTCCTGCCGAGCCAACAGCACTCTGCTGCGGGAAGGAGCTGAGGATGGGCCCGGGGAAGGTGACCACCGAAGCCGGGGGCTGGATCACCACCGTGGAGTCGGGGCACTGCCGCACGCAGGGCTCATTGCAAGTGTCAGCCAGTGGGGCTGGGGCAGCCACCCCACAGGTCGTGTTGCACAGGCTGGAGCAGGACATCCTTTTCTTTGTTAGGTAACGCTGCAAGACAAGGCAGAGCTACGGCTCAGTGCAAGGCCTGATCCCAAATCCCTCCTGGCTCTCTTGCACTTCAAACCTGTGTCCTAGGACAAGCTCTGGATCATCTCAGGCACTCAGAGCAAAAACACATTCCAGAGATGAAATGCTGGTTTGGACCCCTTGCCTCCCCTCATGCTCCCTGCTTCCTCCTCACCCACGGGAGTGAGGAGAAACTCCCTCAGCCACAGCAGATGCAAAATCACCAAGCTCCTAAAGGTCCATTGGTAGACTCAGGGCATCGTACCTACAAGTTTAGATTTCCATCCTTTCCACAGCTCTCAAACAACACCATCACACCCTTCGACTGCACTATGAGAGTGTGGTGGAGCACACAGCAAGAGATACCTTGAGAAACCACTGCTGAGGAAGAAACAAGGGACAGAACACTTGGACTTACCACAGAGATCAGGAGAGTCAAGCACAGGAAGATGGATAGAGGGCTGCAAGCCCTCAGCTCTTTTATACACATACCATACTGCCGGGGCCACCGGCCAAGGGGGCGGTTGTAAAAAAATCCACGTAATTATGAACTGAAGCAAACAAGGTTAATGACTCAGATATTGATGTGAGACAATTACATGCCTCCACACCGAGGACACCTGTATGCAAACGTGTCCTACAGAAGGAAGAGGTGATGGGAGGGACATGTCATTACATGAAAGACAAGGTGCTGCTGTAGCTGAACCCATGGCACCAATAAACCTTGATCTGTCCCTAATCCCTCACTTTGTTTACCTGGAAGAATCTGGGACATTTTGCAGAAGATTGCTGTGCCCAATCATGCCACACTCAGCAGCAGTCCAGCCACACGTGACCAGAGCCAGCAGTGACAAGCGTGCCGTTGCCTGTGGGGAGCGTGGCCACGTGCAGCCTGGCTCTCTGTGGGTGCTCGGACAGGATCTCCTGACACAGTCCTCAGTACACAGCTGAGTAATCAAGTCCCTCCAGAGAGGGCTCACAGACATGAGGTTGAAGGAGCTGACAGTCACCTGGTTCTGTTGCTGCCCTTCTGCTCCTCCATATCTGTTCACCCTCTCAGACGTCAAACCTGCTCTATCCCACTGCCGTGTCCATCACGTCTCTACCAGCCCCCCATGCATTTGTGATTTTGCCATGCATGGGACCTGTCTCCTCTACGCCTTGTGTGGCCGTCAAGTGAAACTGGGACCTAAAAATCCCAATGTCCTCCAGACCCTTAGAGGTGGGCAATTAATAGAGATGTCTGTGGACCCCAGGTGTCGGGGTCACCATTAGCCGGGGTCCTTATTTCTCCGTGCGGGAACAGAAACGACACAACACCAATGTGATGATCAGATCGTCCATCTTTATTTTCCCAATCCTGGTTACATTTATATTCTACTGAGTTCCGTACACGCACTCATCTATCTTCTAATAGGCTACAGGTTTTCTACATGCACTGTTCATGCGCCTCTACAAGCATTTGCATTGGTTAATTGCAATTAGCACGTAAAGCCCAAAACTTGCAAAAAACTCCCTTGTCTCATACCCTGTTTTGCTCAGACTTATGTGCTTTTGCTGACCACAGGTGTTTCTCACTTATCTGCCATCTTGTGTGTTTTTGTCAGCCTTATTTTGCTGCCCTTGTCTTCATCCTTGCGTTCTTCTGCCTGCACTAACTTCCCCCAGCGCGGCCCAGACTCCTACACCCAGGCGCATCAGGTGTGCAGCTGTTGTGGGCATTTGGAGGTGGTGAGCATTGGGAAGTGACCTTGAGCGTGTGGAAAGGCTTCTCCCTTTGCGCAACCTCCCAATGCCTCTGTTTACCAGCCTGTAAAAGAGAGGGAAGGACAGGCGTGATGCCTGCGCCCAGGATTGCAAAGCACTTCTGCAAGATGCTCAGGATTTTTCTGCGTCGCTAAAGTGGAGGGGATTAGGGACAGATCAGGAGATCAGGGATTATTAGAGATGTGCGGTCAGCTACAGCAGTGCCTGGTCTTTCATGTAATGGCGTGTCATGGACTGTCCCACCCATCACCTCTTCCTTCTCCAGGGCGCATTTGCACACCAATGTGCGCAGTGAGGAGGGATATAATTGTCTCTCATCACTATCTGTGTCATGAAGCTTGTCCACTGGATTGCATGATTACCTGGGGATTCTGCCTCCGCCCCCTTGGCTGATGCCCCGGGCACTCTGGGACATGTATAAAAGAGCTGAGGTCTCTGCAGCCCCTCTATCCATCTTCCTCTGCTGGAGTCTCCTCATCAACTGGGTAAGTCCAGCTCTTGGAAGCCTCTTGGGCATCTCTCCCTGCCTCCCTCGATATAGCCCCTTCCCGGCACCCGTGCCTAATTCCTGGTGTGTTTTCCAGGAGTGCTTGCCTGCCTGAAAGATGTCCTGCTCCAGCCTGTGCAACACGACCTGTGGGGTGGCCGCCCCAGCCCCACTGGCTGACACTTGCAATGAGCCCTGTGTGCGGCAGTGCCCCGACTCCACGGTGGTGATCCAGCCCCCGGCCTCGGTGGTCACCTTCCCCGGGCCCATCCTCAGCTCCTTCCCACAGCACAGTGTTGTTGGCTCGGCGGGAGTGCCCGGCGTTGGATCTGGCTTCGGCGGCACTTTTGGAGGCCGTGGCTATGGTGGCTGGGGAGGCTATGGAGGCTATGGTGGCTGGGGAGGCCACAGAGGCTATGGTGGCTGGGGAGGCTATGGAGGCTATGGGGGTTATGGGGGCTATGGAGGCTGGGGAGGTTATGGAGGCTATGGGGGTTGTGGATATGGTGGCTGGGGCGGATTCCACAGGTACCTCAATGGCAACTGTTCTCCCTGCTAAGCCCCACACTTGCTCCGGCCAGAGATGAATGCAAGCTTGCCCAACATGACGCCCGAAGGAAGGACATCCCTTTGGCATTGCTGGGCTCCAGAGCTTGTGCCTGCTCGGGGCCACACTCTGCCTTCCTCCTGCCCCACCTCAGCTTCACGTCAGGACTTGCTGCCCCTGATGGTGCAGCCCTGTGCTGGGTGCCTGTTCTTGTGGCACGGCTGATGCTCGCTGTTGCTCTGCCTGCTGCCAGGAGATGTGGGCTGCCCTTGACCAGGGCCCTGCTCTTCTCCCCAATCCCTCCTCCCCTCAAACTGCAATAAAAGCTGTGTTGCATCGCAATGTTGACTCATGCTGTTTCTTCATCCTTCCTAGAATCAGAGTATCAGAGAATGGTTTAGTTTGGAAGGGACTTTAAAGACCTTCTAGTCCAGCTCCCCTGCCATGGGCAGGGTCATCTTCCACTAGCCCAGGCTGCCCGAAGCCCTGTCCAACCATGCCATGAACACTTCCAGGGAGGGGCCAGCCTCATTTTGTCTGGACGTCTGCCAGTGTCTCACCACTCTCACAGGGAAGAATTTCTTCCTTATATCTAATCTAAATCTCTCCTCTTTCAGTATAAAAATGTTTACCCTTCACCCTATCCCTACACCCCTGATCAAGAGTCCCTCCCCACCTTTCCTGTAGCCCCCTTAAGTGCTGGGAGGCCACTATAAGGGTTTACTGGAGCCTTCTCTTCCCCAGGCTAAACAACCCCAACTCTCTCAGGACTCTTCATGAGGGAGATGCTCTAACACCCTTATCATCTTCGTGGCCTCCTCTGCACCCACTTGAGCAGGTCTGTGTCATTCTGATATTGGGATCCCAAGAACTCAACACAGCACTACAGTTGGGGTCTCACGAGATCAGGGTAGAGAGGGACAGTGCCCTCCCTCGACCTGCTGGCCACACTTCTCTTGATGCACCCAGAACACGACTGTCTTTCTGGGCTGTGAGTGCACATTGCCGGCTCACAGTCAGTTTTCCACCCACTAATACCCCCAAGTCCTTCTCCACAGGGCTACTCTCAATCCACTCCTCACCCAGACTGGATTTGTGCTTGGGAATGCTCCGACCCATGGGAAGGACCTTGCACTTGGCCTTGATGAATTTTATGAGGTTTCCACAGACCCAACTCTCCAGCTTGTCCAGGTCCCTCTGGATGGCACCCGTTCCCTCCAGTGTGTTGGCCGCAGCACACGGCTTGGTGTTGTCAACAAACTTGCTGAATCCCCGTCCTCCATACCCTGTACCCCAAGTGACAGCCTTGGCTACCTGGGCTGTCTCAGCCATATCCAAGCTGGGGTCTCCTGAGGAGCACCTGTGGGAGCTGCCTCACTGCCTCATGCTTGCCCTTGGAGACGCATCCCTCAATCACATATATGCCTGCAGTGGAGGCTATCCTCATCTCCATCAGCAAGAGCTTCTCCCTCTTTGCCGTCCCTGACCTCTCCCCACTTTGGGCCCTCTGCAGCCCAAGAAGACCTGTTGGGCCCCACAGGGAGTTTGCCACCCACTCTGACCATTCCCCAGGGCTCCTGGGATTGGGGTGCCAATGGAGGCACTCACATGGCAAAGGCCCAGGTCAGAGCCACATAGGCGGCCATGGTTGATAAGGGAGGGAAAGGATGACTAATCCCCAGCACCTCCCTAACTGCCATGCCTCCATCCACTTCACCTTCCCGCACCCCTGCATCATCTTCTTGTCCAGGTTTCCTCTATTATCCAGTGTTCCTTATAGCAATTCTGGACCCATCTTGCCCCACTGCTTGAGCAGAAGCTCTTCCTGGCAATTCCCTGTGTCACCCACCCAGTGCATGGGGACACGGCTCTGCCCAGGAATGAAAGGATAGCTTCCCACAAATAGACCAGACTTTGCTGGACCTTTGCGGCCGTTCCTCGCTCACCAGCCCAACCAGTAGCCAACACTACAAAACCCCTTCAAAAGAACACTGACACAGCGGCCATGACGATGTCATCAGAACCCCCTTCCACCACCTCAGCAGAAACACAGGGGACATCACATGAGCCAGGACCTGGTAGATGGCCAAGAGTCCATGCAGGGGGACCTGGCTACATGTGGGGATGGGCAGACATTGATACAGCCTTGAGGGGAAGAGAAATTTTGAAGCTTCCTACCACTACTGTGGGAGATTCAAGCAGCCCAGACCAACATGCACTCAGTCTTAGGGAAGTGGGAAAGAAGCAGGAAGGATGAAGAAAAACCATGGGTCTCTATTGCAATGCAACACAGCTTTTATTGCAGTTTGAGGGGATGAGGGATTTGGGAGAAAAGCAGGGTCCTGGCTAGGGCCTTTCCCTGTTTCTTGGCAGAGGGCAGAGTACAATGAGCATCAGCCATGCCACAGAAGAAGGCCCCTGTTGTGGGCCCTGGTCATCAGGTTGAAACGAGTCCTGAAGAGATGCTCAAGCTGGGGAGCAGGAAGGCAGAGCTGGGCCACAGGCAGGCACGAGGTATCCAAGCTCTGGAGCCCAGCAGTGCTAGAGGGATCTCCTTCCACAGAGCGTTGTGTTGGGATGTGCCAGGGCCTTTTCCGGAGACATCCATCGTCTGTGCCCGAACGCGGTGTGGGGCTTAGCAGGAACCACAGCTGCCACGGAGGTACCCGCGGCCTCGGCCCCAGCCACCATATCCACAGCCCCCATAACCTCCATAGCCTCCATAGCCTCCCCAGCCTCCATAGCCTCCATAGCCCCCATAGCCCCCATACCCTCCATAGCCACCATAACCCCCATAGCCACCATAGCCCCCATAGCCTCCATGGCCTCCAAAAGTGCCACCGTAGCCAGATCCAACGCCAGGCACTCCCGCCGAGCCAACAACGCTCTGCTGCGGGAAGGAGCTGAGGATGGGCCCGGGGAAGGTGACCACCGAGGCCGGGGGCTGGATCACCACCGTGGAGTCGGGGCACTGCCGCACGCAGGGCTCATTGCAAGTGTCAGCCAACGGGGCTGGGGCAGCCACCCCACAGGTCGTGTTGCACAGGCTGGAGCAGGACATCCTTTTCTTTGTTAGGTAACGCTGCAAGACAAGGCAGAGCTACGGCTCAGTGCAAGGCCTGATCCCAAATCCCTCCTGGCTCTCTTGCACTTCAAACCTGTCTCCCAGGACAAGCTCTGGATCATCTCAGGCACTCAGAGCAAAAACACATTCCAGAGATGAAATGCTGGTTTGGACCCCTTGCCTCCCCTCATGCTCCCTGCTTCCTCCTCACCCACGGGAGTGAGGAGAAACTCCCTCAGCCACAGCAGATGCAAAATCACCAAGCTCCTAAAGGTCCATTGGTAGACTCAGGGCATCGTACCTACAAGTTTAGATTTCCATCCTTTCCACAGCTCTCAAACAACACCATCACACCCTTCGACTGCACTATGAGAGTGTGGTGGAGCACACAGCAAGAGATACCTTGAGAAACCACTGCTGAGGAAGAAACAAGGGACAGAACACTTGGACTTACCACAGAGATCGGGAGAGTCAAGCACAGGAAGATGGATAAAGGGCTGCAGAGCCCTCAGCTCTTTTATACATGTCCCAGAGTGCCCGGGGCATCAGCCAAGGGGGCGGAGGCGGAATCCCCAGATAATCATGCAATCCAGTGGACAAGCTTCATGACACAGATAGTGCTGAGAAACAATTATATCCGTCCTCACTGTGCACATTGGTGTGCAAATGCGCCCTGGAGAAGGACGAGATGATGGGAGGGACAGTCCATGACATGCCATTACATGAAAGACCAGGCACTGCTGTAGCTGACCGCACATCTCTAATAAACCCTGATCTGTCCCTAATCCCCACCACTTTGTGTATGTAGCAGAATCCTGAGTATCTTGCAGAAGTGCTTTGCAATCCTGGGCGCAGGCATCACGCTTGTCCTTCCCTCTCTTTTACAGGCTGGTAAACAGAGGCATTGGGATGTTGCGCAAAGGGAGAAGCCTTTCCACAGGCTCAGGGTCACTTCCTAATGCTCACCGCCTCCAAATGCCCACAACAGCTGCACACCTGATGCGCCTGGGGTCCACAGACATCTCTATTAATTGCCTACCTCTATGGGTCTGGAGCACATTGGGATTTTTAGGTCCCGGTTTCACTTGACGGCCACGCAAGGAGTAGAGGAGACAGGTCCCATGTGTGGCAAAATCACAAACGCACAGGAGGCTGGTAGAGACGTGATGGGCACGGCAGTGGGATAGAGCATGTTAGACCTCTGAGAGGGTGAACAGATATGGAGGAGCAGAAGGGCAGCAACAGAACCAGGTGACTGTCAGCTCCTTCTGCCTCATGTCTGTGAGCCCTCTCTGGAGGGACTTGATTACTCAGCTGTGTACTGAGGGCTGTGTCAGGAGATGCTGGCTGAGCACCCACAGAGAGCCAGGCTGCACGTGGCCACGCTCCCCACAGGCAACGGCACGCTTGTCACTGCTGGCTCTGGGCGTGTGGCTGGACTGCTGCTGAGTGTGGCATGATTGGGCACAGCAATCTTCTGCAAAATGCCCCAGATTCTTCCAGGTAAGCAAAGTGAGGGATTAGGGACAGATCAAGGTTTATTGCTGCCACGGGTTCAGCTACAGCAGCACCTTGTCTTTCATGTAATGACATGTCCCTCCCATCTCCTCTTCCTTGTCCAGGGCGCATTTGCACACCAGTGTCCACTGTGTGGAAGCATGTAATTGTCTCACATCACTGTCTTTATCATAAAGCTTGTCCACTTCAGTTCATAATTACGTGGAGTCTTTTGAAACCGCTCCCTTGGCTGATGCCCCAGGCACTCTGGGACATGTATAAAAGAGCTGAGGTCTCTGCAGCCCTCTATCCATCTTCCTCCGCTGGACTCTCCTCATCAACTGGGTAAGTCCAGCTCTTGGAAGCCTCTTGGGCATCTCTCCCTGCCTCCCTCGATACAGCCCCTTCCTGGCACCCGTGCCCAATTCCTGGTGTGTTTTCCAGGAGTCCTTGCCTGCCTGAAAGATGTCCTGCACCAGCCTGTGCAACACAACCTGTGGGGTGGCCGCCCCGGCCCCACTGGCTGACACTTGCAATGAGCCCTGCGTGCGGCAGTGCCCCGACTCCACGGTGGTGATCCAGCCCCCGGCCTCGGTGGTCACCTTCCCTGGGCCCATCCTCAGCTCCTTCCCGCAGCACAGTGTTGTTGGCTCAGCGGGAGTGCCCGGCGTTGGATCAGGCTTCGGCGGCACTTTTGGAGGCCGTGGCTATGGAGGCTATGGAGGCTATGGAGGCTATGGTGGCTGGGGTGGCTATGGAGGCTATGGTGGCTGGGGAGGCCACAGAGGCTATGGAGGCTGGGGAGGCCATGGGGGTTATGGAGGCTATGGGGGCTGTGGATATGGTGGTTGGGGCGGATGCCACAGGTACCTCAATGGCAACTGTGCACCCTGCTAAGCCCCACTCTGAGTCCGAGCACAGACAAATGCAATCTTGCCCAACATGATGCCCGAATGAATGACATCCCTTTGGCATTGCTGGCCTCCAGTAGTTGGATGCCTCTCACCTGCCAGGGACCCAACTCTGCCTTCCTCCTGCCCCGCTTGAGCATCCCTTCAAGGCTCGTTGCTCCCTGATGACACAGGCCTGCACTGGGTGCTTTTTCCTGCAGCATGGCTGATGCTCATTGTGCTCTGCCCACTGCCAGGAAACAGAGAAAGGCCCTGGCCAGCATCCTGCTCTTATTCCAACTCCCTCCTCCCCTCAAACTGCAATAAAAACTGTGTTGCATCACAATGTTGACCCATGTTTTTTCTTTATCCTTCCTGCTTCTTTCCCACTTCTTCCAAAGCTCAGAGCATGTCAACCTGGGATGCTTGAATCTCCCACAGTTTTGCCCTTGTAGCAGTTGGGCAATTTGTTCAGTTTGTGACAACTGATGATGGCAGCCCCAACAGGGTCTTGCAGAGCACATCCCACTGAGCTTCCTCTGGTCTCCCACTAGCTATAAACACAACACATTCACAAATTCCTCACTGAATATTTTTAATTGCCATAAGTGTCTCACAGAAGCTCTTCCAACTCTTCTCCAAAGGCCGCATGACAGCTTGTTAATGGTTGCACGTGGCATTGCAGTATCATGGAGAGTTGGTCACTGCATGTACAGGGCTGCTGGCCAAGCTCCTGTGTCCAGCTGGATGGGGGGTCCACTGGGAAGGGGTGGGATAGACACTGCCGGGTCTTCCCAAATTTCCTCTCAGTCATGAATGGCAACAGGTATCCAGTCACATGAAGCACAAAGCTCTCTGAGCAGGAGGTTGGACTGATGACCCTCCTGAGACCCCTCTCTTCCCTTCCCCACATCTCTTCTGCTCTTGTGAGCCCAGCACGGCAAGTTGGCCTTGGATAGAGACAGTTCTGGCCACAGCCATCAGGAAGGGCAGTGTGGCAGCAGGCTGGTCACTGCTGGGGAGCTCAAGAAAAGATGTCTCATCTGCAACTGTGGATGCAGAGGGTGGGAAAAAAGGCAGCAAAATGGCAAGAACAGGCATTTGTTTTTTTCCACCACATGAACTGAAGCTTATGCATTTTCTCTTTCCCTCGAGGCTGTTTCAGTCTCTGCCCATCCCCATGTCTGGTCAGATCCCCCTGCATGGACTCTCAGCCATCCACCAGGTCCTGGCTCTTGTGGTGGCCCCTGTGTGTCTGCTGAAGGCACGGTGGTGGAAGGGGGTTCTGGTGACCCTGCCATGGCCATTGCAGCTGGATGCTTTCAAAGGGTTGCGGCAGTGTGGGCTACTGGGTGGCCTGATGAGTGAGGAATGGCAGCAAAGGGCCAGCAAAGTCTGGTGCACACCAGCAGACTGTGGGAAGCTCTCTTGTCATTCCTGGGCAGAGTCGTGTCCCCATGCACTGGGTGGGTGACACAGGGTATGCCAGAAAGAGCTTCAGCTCAAGCAGTGGTGGCAAGATGGGGCCAGAATTGCTATAAGGAGCACTGGAAGATGGAGGAAAACCAGGAGAAGGAGGTGGTGCAGGGGTGCAGGAAGGTGGAGGGCATGGATGCATGGCAGATGGGGAGGCGCTGGGCATTGCTCACCCTCTCTCTCCCCTATTGACCGTGGCTTCCCACGTGGCTCTGACCTGGGCCCTTGACATGTGAGTGGTTCCATTGGCACCTGAATCCCTGCAGCCCTGGGGGTACAGGCAGCCCATGGGTAATGGACAGACAGGGCAGCAAACACCCTGTGAGGCCCAACAGGTCTTGGGCTGCAGAGGGCAGGAACCCAAAGTGGGGAGAGGACAGGGAGGGCAAAGAGGGAGAAACTCTTGTTGGAGGAGATGAACACAGCCCCCACTTCAGGAAAACATCTGGTGGAGGGATGTGTTGTGAAGGGCAGGCAGGAGGAAGTGAGGCAACTCCCGCAAGCGCCCCTGACAAGGTTCTGACTAGAAGCTGTCTGAATGGCCCAGGTAGCCAAGGCTGTCACTCGAGGTACAGGGTATGGAGGAAGGATGAAGAATAATCACGAGTTGACATTGCAATGCAACACAGCTTTTATTGCAGTTTGAGGGGAGGAGGGATTGGGGAGAAGAGCAAGGCCCTGGCCAAGGGCAGCCCACATCTCCTGGCAGCAGGCAGAGCAACAGCGAGCATTAGCCATGCTGCAGAAGCAGGCACCCAGTGCGGGGCTGCATCATCAGGCAGAATTAATTCCTAAAGTGAAGGTCAAGCAGAGCAGGAGGAAGGCAGAGCTGGGCCCCATGCAGGCATGAGGCATCCAAGCTCTGGAGTCCAGCAGTGCCAAAGGGATGTCCTTCATTTCGGTGTCCTGTTGGGAGGTTTTTGGAGTTTTTCTGGAGCTCTCCTTTGTCTGCAACCAGATCCAGCGTGGGGCTTAACAGGAACCACAGCTGCCACCAAGGTACCCATATCCTCGGCCCCAGCCACCATATCCACAGCCCCCATAGCCTCCATAGCCTCCCCAGCCTCCATAGCCTCCCCAGCCACCATAGCCTCTGTGGCCTCCCCAGCCACCATAGCCTCCATGGCCACCCCAGCCCCCATAGCCTCCATAGCCCCCATAGCCTCCATAGCCATGGCCTCCAAAAGTGCCGCCGAAGCCAGATCCAACGCCGGGCACTCCTGCCGAGCCAACAACACTGTGCTGCGGGAAGGAGCTGAGGATGGGCCCAGGGAAGGTGACCACCGAGGCCGGGGGCTGGATCACCACCGTGGAGTCAGGGCACTGCCGCACGCAGGGCTCATTGCAAGTGTCAGCCAGTGGGGCTGGGGCGGCCACCCCACAGGTCGTGTTGCACAGGCTGGTGCAGGACATCTTTCAGGCAGGCAAGCACTCCTGGAAAACACACCAGGAATTGGGCACGGGTGCCAGGAAGGGGCTGTATCGAGGGAGGCAGGGAGAGATGCCCAAGAGGCTTCCAAGAGCTGGACTTACCCAGTTGATCAGGAGAGTCCAGCAGAGGAAGATGGATAGAGGGCTGCAGAGCCCTCAGCTCTTTTATACATGTCCCAGAGTGCCCGGGGCATCAGCCAAGGGGGCGGTTGCGGAAACCCCAGATAATCATGCAATCCAGTGGACAAGCTTCATGACACAGATAGTGATGAGAGACAATTATATCCCTCCTCACTGTGCACATTGGTGTGCAAATGCGCCCTGGAGAAGGAAGAGGTGATGGGAGGGACAGTCCATGACACGCCATTACATGAAAGACCAGGCACTGCTGTAGCTGACCGCACATTCCTAATAAATCCTGATCTGTCTCTAATCCCCCCACTTTGTGTATGTAGCAGAATCCTGAGCATCTTGCAGAAGTGCTTTGCAATCCTGGGCACAGGCATCACACCTGTCCTTCCCTCTCTTTTACAGGCTGGTAAACAGAGACAATGAGAGGTTGGTAAAGTGAGAAGCCATCCCAGCAACTCAGTGTGACTCCTATGTGCCCACCATCTCCCAGTGCTGACCCCTCACAGGGGCTAGGGGCATCCCTAAGCCTTGACCATCTCCAGACACTTGCCGGGTTTTGGGGGCTCCCAGGCTGTGAGGCACATGCTGGTGGTGCAGAGGATGCCTGCAGCCTCAGGTCAGCTTTTTCTGCAAAGGGTCCTGCAGCAAGGCTGTGGCGAGGCACAAAAGCTGTTGCAGCCCGATGTTTTCCTCAACTCACAGCCCAACCACCTTCACTTGCCAGCCTCAGTAATCTCACAGCCTGGTATTACCTGTGCCAGCACACACTGGGTGTCACGAAGCAGTACCACCCTCAGTGATGTAGTGTGGGACATGGTATAGCGTGGCCCTCCCCAAGCCCCCTCTGGAGGGACTTAATTAATCAGCTGGGCAGTGAGGCTTGTGCCAGGACTGGCTACCCGGGAAGCCGCAGTGAGGCAGGGCTGCACGTGCCCACATTCTCTGCAGACACGGGCTTGTCAAGCAGCCTGCTCTTTGCATTTTCCACAGGGGCAACTATGGGCCCCAAATACTCGTCAAGGGCCCAGAGATGGTCAAGGCTTAAGGATGCCCCTAGCCCCTGTGAGGGGTCAGCACTGGGAGATGGTGGGCACATAGGAGCCACACTGAGCAGCTGGGATGGCTTCTCACTTTACCAACCTCTCATTGTCTCTGTTTACCAGCCTGTAAAAGAGAGGGAAGGACAGGTGTGATGCCTGTGCCCAGGATTGCAAAGCACTTCTGCAAGATGCTCAGGATTCTGCTACATACACAAAGTGGGGGGATTAGGGACAGATCAGGGTTTATTAGGAATGTGCGGTCAGCTACAGCAGTGCCTGGTCTTTCATGTAATGGCGTGTCATGGACTGTCCCACCCATCACCTCCTCCTTCTCCAGGGCGCATTTGCACACCAATGTGCGCAGTGAGGAGGGATATAATTGTCTCTCATCACTATCTGTGTCATGAAGCTTGACCAATGGATTGCATGATTATCTGGGGTTTCCGCAACCGCCCCCTTGGCTGATGCCCCGGGCACTCTGGGACATGTATAAAAGAGCTGAGGGCTCTGCAGCCCTCTATCCATCTTCTTCCACTGGACTCTCCTCATCAACTAGGTAAGTCCAGCTCCTGGAAGCCTCTTGGGCATCTCTCCCTGCCTCCCTCGATACAGCCCCTTCCCGGCACCCGTGCCCAATTCCTGGTGTGTTTTCCAGGAGTGCTTCCCTGCCTGAAAGATGTCCTGCTCCAGCCTGTGCAACACGACCTGTGGGGTGGCCGCCCCGGCCCCACTGGCTGACACTTGCAATGAGCCCTGCGTGCGGCAGTGCCCCGACTCCACGGTGGTGATCCAGCCCCCGGCCTCGGTGGTCACCTTCCCTGGGCCCATCCTCAGCTCCTTCCCGCAGCACAGTGTTGTTGGCTCAGCGGGAGTGCCCGGCGTTGGATCTGGCTTCGGCGGCACTTTTGGAGGCCATGGCTATGGAGGCTATGGGGGCTATGGAGGCTATGGGGGCTGGGGTGGCCATGGAGGCCATGGTGGCCGAGGTGGCTATGGAGGCTATGGTGGCTGGGGTGGCTATGGAGGCTATGGAGGCTGGGGTGGCTACGGAGGCTATGGTGGCTATGGGGGTTGTGGATATGGTGGCTGGGGCCGAGGCAGCTGTGGGATCTGCTAAACCCCAGATACCCACAGAGTTCAATTCTGCCTCTGCCCTTGGTCTCCACAAGTACCTCCTCTTGTCTTCTGCCACCAGACACAGAACAAATTTTTCAGCCCCTATTTAGGCTGTGGCAAAGCAGCTACTTGAACATTACAGTCCTTGTTTATTTGCAGAGTAGCCTTGCAGATCTTCAGGTGGCTGCTATAGGGTTTCCAGCACTGCCTCCAAAAGCTCCCCTCTATCCGTGATAGAACAAAGCTGTACTCATCCTCGGATGAGAGTCTCCCCAACAATGCCTGGCTGTGAGACTGTCAACCTGCCATAGGAGGGGGGAATCTTCAGAGTGGAGCCCTGGGTTGTGCCTTGCTGCAGCTTCATGATTTTCATGTTTCCAAACCATTGTTTCTGTGTTGATTTTTTTTCCTGCTGTCACTGTTTATTGTGTTTTCTATCCCAATTAAAGAATCTACATTGCATCAATAACTTGACTTTTGGTTGGTTTGTATGAGTTTGCTCTTCTGATTTTCCATGTTGGCCAGGAGTATGTTGATAATGAAGCTCAAACCACAGGGTTAAATAGATGGCACGTGGGTTAGTGAACAGGGTTTGTGAGAGCTTCAACAGCTTGTGAGAGACAATCTTGTGTTGTAGCACACACCAGTTACAAGCTGTTACAAATTAGCTCTATTTTAAGGAACAGCTTTTGAAGGAAAAAAATATCAGTAAATTTGTTACTTTGTGGTCCTTTTCTCAAGCAGAAATATAGAATGTCTTCACTTTTTTCCATGCTAGGTAGTCTGACTTGTTTAAAGCCATTCTCAGATGGTCATAATTATTTTATAAATTTATAGTGCATTATTACTCTATTAAAATCTTACTGCTCTTGTCAGATGTTTTGTTATTAAATAGTTACTTCAAAAGTACCTGTTGAGACATTTCTATACATGCTTTAGTCAGAATGTGATTTTATAGCCTTCCAATTTTTCATGCAAATGTAGCTCTGTACAAACAACCATGATAGACCCTACCATTATTTACTTTGCCTTCTCATCCCAGAAATTTGGATTTCTTTCTAGTGTTATTTTAAGATTTCCAGGAAAGAAAGATACATGTGTGTGGCATTTCACTAATTTCTCTTTCTTTTAACTAGGGCCCCTGTTAAAGCAACTAAGTCCATAAACTGTCTGCAGAACTACTGAGATATTAGCAATTATTTTAAGCTAACATCGTCTCTTACTTGTCCGCTCTGAGACACTTAATACTTTCCAGTTTTTGCTTAGTAACTTATTCATAACTTTCCAGATTTTATTTCATAGATTTAGCTAATGAAAAAATGAAATTATGACCGGTTCCAGCTAAATTTATAGACCTTAATGTCAAGATACAGGTTGAACAGCAACTTGCACTGCACTTCTGCAGGAACATTTCAGGCGCCAAAGTCAGGGAGTGCTTTCCTAGCAGCAAAGCCCCTCAGAAGCCATGAGAAATCTCCATCCCCAAAGCTGCTGGAAGTGTAACCCACAGCTTTACTTGCAAAGGTTTTCAAAGAATTTTGTACCTCATATTTTGTATTGCAGCACAATTGAGCTCTGTTCCTCTCATGAGACTGCCCTCAAAGTGCCTCTGTGTGTGTTCAAAGGACAGCAATCACATCCACAATGAGGGTTCTAGAGTTTAATAGGGCTTTCAAAGCACTTCACTGGCTGTTTCATGCCTAGAGTGTTACAGCATCGTACTATTAAGAGGTTACTACAGCCGCAGTTAAGTACTTCAGTCATGAATAATAGAGTCATTTCAGACTTACACCAAGGGATCTCAGCCTAATAACAACTGTGTGATTGTGCAGCCTGGGAACTTCATGCCATTTCATTGTCATTCAAATGGAGCTTTGCAGTAACACTTGTAAACACTTGCCCTTACCAGCACTTAATAAGGTGAACGGAAAGTGTGCAATTTTCTGCTTTGTGTAACAGATCACGTCTCTAATCCCAGAAAGCATCCCAGACACTGCCAGCACAAAAACACGTGAGAAAGAGGGATTTTCTCCCAACTTCTTGGCTTATTCCCCAGTTAAATCGGGTTTGCCTGCAAGCAGTCTGTGCATTTACAAATCACTAAGATGTGGTGCTGTTATGTCCAATGTCTGCACATGCACTGTGATGCTAAGGCAAATTTAAAAGAATATTTCCAAATCCTTCCTCGGAAATTCCAGAATGGGTGACTTTGTTTTCTGAGTTACTACTGGGTTATTAGCTTGGAAAATGTGTGCTCAGGTTCAGCTGACATTCATAAAAGCTACAGGGTGTGATATGTCTCCATAAAACATATCACGCAGGGGACAGAAATCTGTGTACATCCAAGTCAGAAAAAGGAAAACAGGGACATGTAATGATGCTATAACATTTTTAATAAGAATAAAGCTCACAATCAAGATCTAAAATAATACAGAAAGCAGAAGCAGAAAGAATGCGTACAGAGATTCATTTGTATCTGCAGAAAATCTCCCTGTTTCATTGGTACCATTTTTTCTGCTACAACTGTAGCATTTGACTATCAATTTCCATTTTCAAACTTTTCCATTTGTTTTAAGTCCAATGAAAGAAATCAGATCAGATGATTTACTCTTTCTTTGGTATAGCTTCAAAAGCAGTTAAGTCAGAAATATATCTATAGGAAGGATAGTACAGGTACACTCTAGGTTTCATTAATGTTAGCTGGGAAAGATCTATAAATGAGTTAAGAAGTTGTTAAGCCTGGCTTCCTTTACACCACCAAACCCATGTAGGGTTAAGAAGTCGGTAGGGAAAAAGGAAGACAAAACATTTCGAAGAACATTGAAGAAGTTTTGTGGAAACACTGAGCTCTCTAAAATACTACAGCTTTCAGTCGCAGTCCTGGACTCAGAGCTTCTTCAAAGTCTTCCCGTAACAGCAGCCATGAATTCGGTAATTAATTCTCAGTCCTCTTTTCCCATTAAATCCTTCTGGATTTAGCAGGGGTAGCAGGGGTAGCAGGTCCTATAGGTGCATCTACGGCTGTAGCAAGAAGAGTAGGGGTAGCAGTAGCGGGAGCTGTAGGAGGGGTAGCAGTCCTGATAACTGCACTGACCCCTGTAGCCCCGGTAGTCACAAGGGCTTCCGCAGTCGTAGGTCCGGCAGTTGTACACAGTCCTGTAGTTGCAGGGAGAGTAGCAGGTGTCCTCACACTGGTTCTGGTAGCAGAAAGTCATCTTGGTGAGATGGAGGGAGGCAAGTCTGAAACAGCAGAGGAGAAGCAGCCTATAAGTTAATGCTCCCAACAGCAAGTAATCTCACATAAATGCTGCAAACACGCAGGGAGGGAAGAGAGAGCCAGCAAACCCAGGCATGCTGCCTGACACCCTCTGTGCTAATTTACTGTTCTATCCTGATTTTTAGTGCCAAGTCTTCCCCCTAATTCCCTGTCCTGACCAACCTTTCTGAGTTTTCATGCACAGCCTCACTGGCTGCACCCATGCATCATGATGGGAGATGGGATTGTGAACCATGACACCTGTGTCAAAAGGGAGCTGTCAGGAAATAAACTGGAAAATCCTTCAGAGCCGTGCTGAGATAAAGACTTTAAGGCAAAAGGATAAAAAGGATACACGCAGGACCGCCACAGTTTCAAACGCTCAAATATTAATGAAAATCCAGGGAGGAAAGAATATCTTACATATAAATTTCATCAAATCACAACTTTAATTCCCAATGCATTCATCTACACACTTGTAGATTAGTAACTGGGAGCGGGAGAGAGAGGGGGAAAATAATATCAGATATCTCTTCATTATTCACTAGGTTTTCTAAATCTATTCCCACTTACCCACTTCTGCAAGGAGGATAAGGCAGGAGAAGCGAATGCATTATGCTCAGCAGCGCGGGTTTTTATAGAGCTCCCAGTCCCGCCCAGCATGTGAAAGGCATGACTGCTCCCCGAGTCAGCTCCAATTACCAAACATATTTTGCTTCCCCCATGACTCCTTCTCATCAATATACCGGTTCTCCCTAGGTTTCTGATTATTGGTCCAGCACTCTGACATTCAAGCTACACCCTCCAGGTTCCTTTCATCTCAGAACTACATAAGGCAATTAAACCTTGGTATCATCGTGCTGAATTCACTTCTTCAGTACAGCAACAAGCCAACAGAATATGCAAAGACATACGAAATGCCAAACATTATATTTGGAAGACCGGCCTCACCGTGTATGTTGGCCCATGTACTTTGTTGTACATTTTTCTTCCTAAATACTTGTGGAAGGGGTAGCCTCTACTTTTCATGTATTTCATAACTTTAATGACACGTGAAACAGCACCTTCTTACCAATCCCTTCCAACATTTCCTGTGACTAGCAAAGGGGGAAAGACCATTTCTTTGATTTGATGCCGTCATGCAATAGGATATTGTTATGCTGCTTGATTCAGCTAGAAAATTGGCGTATAAGCATTAAAATGGTATGTATATGATGTATTTTTAGAGAAAAAGCTTTGAGACCCAATTCTGAAGCTATAAATTACAACCTTAACAAAGCATAAAAATGGAATAACCTGATGTATGTTTTTAGACACTGTGTTACATAACACTGGGGTGTTTTCGAGTAATGTAGTATTAATATTTAAATAATAAAACTCTTTGTACATTTAAATCTTTAATAAGTATTAATGAAGGCTTTGATATTCAAAATTTTGAGAAAGGCCCAGAACCTTTGACATGCCTGTTATTATCCTTTGTTAGATGCAAGTAAACAGCAGCGTTTTGAGGTGAAGGTCACCTCAAGCGATGTTGCTGCTTACCAGGTCACATTCACAGGGCTCAGCATTATTCACTGTCATTAACAGCATTAAGTTAAACACTTCAATAACATTAAGAATATGTCATATTAAACCATATTTGACATTTGGGGGACCTCTCAGGAAAAGTACAGTTATTACAGAGATATGTTCCTGTTTCTTTTATCTTGTTCTTTGTCATGAACCCCTGACTGAATCATTTTCTGATCTAAGTGTAAACAATCAGTAAGCAGATATTTTTGGATCCAATTAAATTTGCCTCGCTTGGGCTGGCTCTCCAGAAGACTGAGTTTGTAAATTTACTTCATATATGGTGCAAAGCCTGGAAATTTCAAATATCATTATTTCTGCTTGAAAGCCTTTAGATTTATAATTGATTGTTACTTGCTTTACAGTTCCCATAAAGTCTTGTCACCAACTCCTTACCTTATTCAAAAATATTTCCACTTACACTGAAGAGGACCCCAGTTTCTTTCTATGTAGACTTAGGAGGTGGTTGTTGAAGTTTTGTGAAAGTAATTGATGGAGCATAGCAAGTAAATCAGATTTTCTACAGAATTACTTTCCTGTGGCAGGTCACAGTGTACATTAACATGTCCATGCATATCTTATTGCAGCAAGATACAGACCAGACTTCTCCTCTAATCCTTTCTTGTACTTCTGCTTTTGAGCTGGAAATAATACAAACGAAATTATCAATGCAAAGAATGCCAATATTCTGTCCTAAAAATGCAATTTTGAAATAAAACCAAACAAAAAAAAAAAAAAACAAGAAATGCTTTCTAGGGATTGTTATTCCTGAAAAAAAAAAAAAAAAAAAAAGATTGAATTTTGTTCTTCCTCAAACCAATCCAGAATCATTGCAGGCATTATATACTGACATTTGTCCATTCCTCCAAAATTTGCATTGCGAATGTCAATTAATTCTGCTCTCAATATCCTTCCTTCCCTTTCCTATTATAACTCAGATTTCACCACACTAATTCTACAAATATAATTGACCCAGGAAGTCTGAACATGAAAGAAAACTGCAATGCAATGTCATGCTTTTGGAAGCCAAGAACTGACTAATAATCACAAACTAAGAAAAGTAATTACATCAACTGGAGGAATGACGGGCATAAGTAAATTTGTTTTGTGATGAATATGAGTTTAAAGCACAGTAGGCTTGGTCAGAAAAATATATAAAAGGGAGGGAATTTCAAGGCTCTCTACTCGCATCTCTGGACTTACATTATCACTGAACTTGGTAAGTCAAACTTACTACAATGTCTTTACTGCTCTGTAGATGCTGTGTTTTTGCTATATTGCTATACGGATGGCAGTTATACTTTAAAAACAAGGGCCGTGATTTCGCAGCCATGCAAGTACAATTCTTTTATGTTAAAAATGAGATATTAAGATGTCTACATAAGCTTAGAAGATTGTCTCATCTAGCCTTGTACTATGAGAAATTACCTTATTTTATGATATAATGAAGCATTTCAGGCTTTTTCATTTTGAACAGACAATGCATTAGATCTTTTCAATTATTTTGAACAAAAAGCAAGTATGTATTCAACTAGTAATCAAGGCATGGGGACGGGTCCAAACAAACAAGCTGCTTTTTCAGCAGAGCCCTGCCGCCTTGCACAAGTGGAGGATCTCTTCTGTGATATCTTTTCTCGACAACAGAAACTGGCATAATTCATTCCTGAACTAGTGTCTGTTCACTTACAGTTTTTAGAGAAACATCGGACACTGATACAGAAAACCAAATCCTAACAATACGCTCCTTAAAACGCTCTCTGAATCCAGACTGCCAATTCTAAGCAATGGCAATAAGAAAAGCAGCATAAAATATTTTTATGGAGAAAAGAAGGGGGAAAAACAGAAAGGAGTGAGCTGGGCACGGAGTCAGGGTATAGCCTTGAATGGAGATGTTTGGTTGGTTCCCAAGATCACCTTCTCTCCTCTCCCTCTTTCCCATGCTTACACGGGGTTTGCTAGAAGCAGCAAGCTGCCACTTGGTCTCTGGAGCAGACCTTATCTTCTTCTCCTCTGCTGTTTCAGACTTGCCTCCCTCCATCTCACCAAGATGACTTTCTGCTACCAGAACCAGTGTGAGGACACCTGCTACTCTCCCTGCAACTACAGGACCGTGTACAACTGCCGGACCTACGACTGCGGAAGCCCTTGTGACTACCGGGGCTACAGGGGTCAGTGCAGTTATCAGGACTGCTACCCCTCCTACAGCTCCCGCTACTGCTACCCCTACTCTTCTTGCTACAGCCGTAGATGCACCTATAGGACCTGCTACCCCTGCTACCCCTGCTAAACACAGCCGTATGATGAACAGATAGGAAATGAAAGGCAAAATAGTGATTCATGGCTCCTGTATGAATTTTACCTTTGCTAAGCTCCCATGACAGCAGCTGTGGTCAGGAATGGTCCTGAGTGCTTAGCATCTCTCTTCGGTGTCTGCAGCTATTTCGAATAATCTGCTTTTAGGGTCAACTCTTTCTTCGTAGCCTTTGTTGGTGGATGTGCTGTGTATTTTGATGTGTATCTCCAGGAGATGTAGACCGGAGCAGAGGCCTTGTCTTGCTGTATGCTGTTCTGAAAGCTCTGCTCTTCACCAAACACCACCATGGTCCCAAAAGCATCTACTGTGAAATGTAGTAACTCTTTGTTTAAAGAATGTATGAATCTCTAGATACTCTTATTCTGTACTACTACAAGCTGTAACTGCTGTATACAGTGCTTCTTACTCTCATTAAAAGCTCTTGCATCGCAGTACTGCTTCTGATATATTTTAATGGGTTTTTTTCTTTTTTATTTGACTTTACTAATTATCTACTTGACACATGGCAAAAGAAGGGACATTGGCTTTTCTGATCTGCAATTTTAAGCACCCTGTAGAATCTCAGGTGACTGAGGACATATTGGACACCTCAATTTCTGTCTCCTCCAAGACAGCCCTGAAAACTCACATCTGCTGTGTTTTAACTCTGCCCCTCTTCCACCAAACATGCCAAAACACTGCTTATTTCCCAAATACTAGTTTAGAAATGTGAAGAAGAAAATTAAATCAGTACTTGCTGACTACATTCCTGGCCAAGTTATGCTAATTTTGAGGATCCAGAATGCACTGAGACACAAAATGCTGGACTCCCTGAGATTTCTGCAGCTCTGAAATAGATACCTGATACAAAAACACATGGGAGCTCACATTCACCTCTTCCCAACATGTATCAAGGTTTAAGTATGGCCATTTCTCCACCAGAGATTCCTTTGCACGGTTGATGTCCCATGTGTGAGCTGTCAGCTTAGTCCTTCCTATTGCTGCCCTGGCCAGTCCGGCTTTTGGGCACACATCCTGTGAGCGTCTGCCAGCCTTTGCCATCAGCAAAAACTGTTTTGCAAAGAGAAGAAACATGCAGATTCCAGATAAGGCGAGGCTTTGAGGGGAAGCCTCTTCTTCCCCATAATTAACAAGAGAGCATGTGACAGGGAGGGAAAAGGGTTGTTTAAAGTGACTGTCAGCTTGATGACGAAGGGATGAACCTACTGGGACGGTTCCCAGGCTGGAGCCATCTGGAGCCACAAGAAGATTGAGTTTTGGAGGTGATTTCCAACAGGAAATATTTCTCCTCTCAGTCTGCAGGAGCTTCAGCTCTCCAGCAAGCACCGATCGCATGTAGGAGGCAGAATTATGGACTTCAGAGCTGACATTTCCCTGGTGGGTAGACCATCAGGGAAGAGATCGCTGTAGGGTTTCTTGCCTCATCCTGTAAGTACCAGGTGCGACCAATTCCCGGCAGAAGTGAGGTTCATGTGAATTTGCATCCATTTGCAGAGCATAGAAATGAAGCAGAACCTAGACACTTATTCAACAGGTTATTCAAGAGGTTGGCAGACGAGACAGCAAAAAAGAAATCTGAAGAAAATAAGCTCATGAGTCCCTGGGTGAGCTGACGAAACATCCATCAAACCCTGCTTTGAAAATTCACCGTTCTGGTCTACAGTAACACACTGGGTACTTCTGGAAAATTATTTCAGACAAATTTCCTACTAGGAAAGGCTTTGGATGTTCACTGTGCTGAATTGTTATATTCATTTCCTTTTACTGAAAATTTTCTCATCCGATATAACAATCTAAAAATGCAAATCAGTGTTTCCATCAGCCGGTCATTAAGTGCAAATTCAGACTGAAGGTATTCATTTTTCATTTAAAAGTAGCTCTGGTTTATGCATAAATTTGTTTTAGAAGTTTAAGAGAAGTTATCAATTGATGCAGTATATCATAGACTTTCCTATTTCAGAGTAACACAAAGAAATTGGAAATGGTTTGTCTTTCACTTAGTACAGTCTATTTTTTCACTTGTTCAGAATGTCCAGATTTAAATTTTCTATATAATGCAAAAAACAATAAAAATATTTATACTTATATGAAATAGTCTTCATTATTTTAAAAAAAATAAATTACTAGATTTTTTTTCCAATAAATATTGTCAGTCATAGCGTATGAAAGTTATAGTTATATATGAAAGTCTATAGTCATAGAAATAGGAAAAGTGGATCACAACTCAAGAAACAATGGGGGTTTTTTTAGTACACACACAAATACACACAAATTTATCCTATTTGTATGCATTTAGAGCTATACATAATTTCTACATAATCTTATTGCCGATGTGATAGATGAAACAACTATGCACTTGATAAAATTAAAAAGAAAAGAAAAACATCCATCTTAAGAGAAAATATCAATATTTTTCATTAATTTTTTCTGAAGTTCTTAATACAGACTTTTAAAATATTTGTGTTAGTTCTGATATAAACTCTACCACAGTAGAGCTGGAAAAATACATCAAGTGAAGGAATAACGTAGGAAAAATCATTTGACAAATGAAGATGACTAAAAGCAATTGAAATCTTATAGGGATTAACATGCTTAAACCTGCAATGTTCACATGAGTCAGAGCTCTAAACTAAATGTCTTAATATATTTTCCTCTGTGAATTTGATTCCATCTTTCTATAACTATCCAGGCTGTTTATAAATTATATTTCCAGTTACTGACTGAATGCTGCCGTGTGTCTTGAAGTCTATTTAGGGCACTTCCTTGTATTACTTTGGTTTGTAGGTACAGAAGTGCAGACCTTAGTGAGTTCACACTTCCCGAGCTCGATTTCTGATTTTCAATATTTGGGACATGAAAATATTCTATTAATTTTGAGCAGTTAGATAACTTTGAAAAATCTCATGCACATGTTTGACTTTCCCGGGACATGGCCATTTCAGTGCTCCTCAGCTGTTTGTTAGGGACCCGGCCTCAGCCGCCATGCAACAGGTTGCTTGGTCACTCAGAAATTACAATCTCCTGACGTGCGCAAACAGCAACAAAACTAAATTTTTTGCACACGTCACAGCTTCAATTAATATAATTAGTTTCTTCAACATCAAGGATCATTAGTCTGTTCTCATCTCCACATGACAATGCTAAAGGCTCCTTTCATCTTAAAACTCGTTGGGACATCCTCAGTTTTAATTATCAAATCAAGATACCAGAATGGACAAGAGAATGACAGATACTCAGACTACAGATAACTGGAATAAAAATTCCTATATTTGGTGTATTTTTAACATATTAAACTTGTACTTAGCCTGAATTCTGTCAGCATTTCCTAGAGAAAAATAAGTTCTGTACACTTACATATACCAAATATACATTTAAAAATAAAACCTAGTGCACCCTCTCCTCTTCACAGAATAAAAATTCCTACTGCTAGAGTAGCAGAGGAGGCAAAAATATTTTGTGCCACCTTTTTTTGCCTCCTACTTGTGCCTGTAAAACTGAGTTTTGTATTTGAGAAAAAGTAGATATTTTCTCCTTTTCTTCTAAAAGACTTTTATACCTTTAATATTTCCTTTCAGTCTAGTTCACTAACAAAACCCAGGAAATTCATAGAAGTTCAGCATTCATTTGGGTAACTATTACATACATATACATATACAAAAAGGAGTGAGGAAAAAGTAATCACATAATCCGTACCTCACTATTGCACCTGCTCATACCATAAAACATTATTTCAGAATATCACCAAAGCAAATATAAATTAAGTGTTATGACTCTGATGTTAGCAGAATATTCAGAAGTAAAAATTATAAATGTTATTTTACAGCAAATCTTATTGATGCTGGTTTTCAACCTCATCAAACAGTGGCTTCCCAAAGGAAGCAGAGCACAAGACAAAGTCAAGAGCCTTCTTTTTATTTTTTCTCAACAAATACTTCATTGTATGACCTTCACTGCAGTGAGCCATTCCTCATTTGAATATTAAATTAAGATAATAACAGACATTCTAGAAGTGCTGAGCCTCATCAGAATTTATGGTATCAATGCTTTTCCAAAACAGTCATTAAAGACTTACTTTAGCAATGTCTGTATTATTTAAATATTAATGGTTTGTTACTGAAAGGTGCCTCAATGTTGTATAATAAACAGCAGAACGGGGAAGGGAACCCCTGGGCTAAACAATGTTTCTCTTTATTAAAACTAAGGCATTACAGTCATCATCCTCACATGGTGTAGACTGGCAGAGATAGAGATGTATCTCACTGAATAACACTACCACAAAAAATCAGAGAAGTCATTTCTCCTTTTCTAGCTTAGAAAAATCCCTTCCGCAGTGGGAAACTTCGAACACTCCACTGGCCTTTTTATTCTATTAAAGCCCATTGCAAAGCAAGAGGCTTTGTAGGACACACTGCTAGCAGAGTCTCCAACCACCCTCCCCAGGAAACACTTCCACCAGTCAGGAACGTGTGGTCTCCATCCTACTGGCTTCCACAACTTTCCTAAAAGACTGCTCTCCCCCTTTTCTCCGTGGTTGACCAACAGGAACCCCAGATTTGTTCCACACTACCAGATCCTGCAGTGATACTTGTCCCAGTATTATATATGTATATATGTATCTCATATATCTCATATAAATATATCATATGTGTGTGTGGCATCATGAGACATTGATTCAAGCAAGATTTTCTAATAATTTCATCCAGAAAAGAGAGAAAAAAAGAAAAGACTTTACCATAAGTCTTAGACACATTTCTCAGATGCTCATTTAATTGATCCTGTGCCTTGGCCTGAACTTCTTGTAGTGTGTATGCCAAATTATAGACAGTAGAAGAACCTAAAGGAATCAATGGAACGCCTGTCATTAATTGTGACGGAAATGAATCAAAATGGTTGGTAAAAGCCCTAAGGACACAGTATAATGCCTCTTTCCTCCTCAGATATTTTACGTCACAGCACAATGTGCAGTATCCACTTCCCTTGTAGGGGCATAACACAAAGAGACAGTCTATGGACTCCCCAGCTAGGCAGGCAGTGTAGTCGGAACTGTTCTGTGTATCCTCCAGTTTCATTCCCAGTTGTCCTTTGGGCGAATTCCTAGAAACCCATTTGTCCTGGAAAGTTTTAAGATGAAAGAATCTCAACAGGGTGTAATCACAATATGCTACCAGAGGATTTGAAAATCATCCTAAATGTGGAGGAAAACAATTATAATAATTGAACTGGTGATGTACTTCCGAAAGTTGTTTCGTGACTAACAGGCATTGGAAGTACATAGAGAGTAGCACTGACTTCCACAGGTCTAAGAAACTGTATAAAAGTGCTCACAACCCCACACTCCTCACTCCACTCCTCTTGGTTTACTCTCCTCGGTGAACTTGGTAAGTTCAGATCCTGTTCTCATAGAGATTCCTTTGACTTGGGACTAGCATTCTCTGATTTGTAACAGTGGTAGAAGTATTTTATCCTGTACGCTTTTAATCTGTATAGTAAAAAAAGTGTGGACACTGATGAATGAACATTCAGATATTGTTGGTAAGGTGTGAAGCACAGTAAGAAGTTTTGTCTTCACATAAGAGAAAGGAACAGTTCTACTTCTTCGGCTTTTTAAATGGAACAGAAATTTTCTTTTGTTCCTTGGTGATAGTTAACACTGAATTTTGGTTCATGGGCAGAATTGTATATTACGCAAAGTGGAAATGCCTTTTTGACGGAAAGATGTTGCAATAATTAATATGGACAGGTCACATGAATTGCTTTAGTCTCTCTGAAGTCACTGGAGCAGCTCTGATCTGCAGCAAAAGAGGATTTAAACCTTAGCTCTTCACTGGGCAGCAAAGTATTTTCAGTACCTTTGCTAGAACTGACACTAACAAAGTGTGTGAACCAATGTTACACAGCAAAAGAAATAGTTTGCATGCCAAGATCAAAACCAGAAAGGAGGCTGACTTTAACGAACTTGTCAGAGTTCTTTTGTCTGCTTCTGAGAACTTTTGCAAGTGTTGTGTGGGACTCAGGTCAGACGTTGGGACACCTACACACGCATATCCTGAGCTGCAGACTAGCTGTCAGGATTGAGCTCAGCTGCCTGTGCTGGGAACTTGGACACCAAACACTGACAAAAATGTATGTTTGGATGTATATCTGCAAGCTGAATCTCCTCTATCCAAAGTCAAAAAATACAGGGTATTATGTTCACTTTTAAGAGGAGAGACTAAAGAATAGAAACTGTGTCTCACAGTCGAATCTAACAAGGAGGGAGCACAGAAAGGGGCTGGATAAAGAAGCCAAAATCACATCCAAAGACTGAGGGATATGGTCAATATTTCTTTCCAAATCCACCATACTCATATCACCAAGCCACCACTGCTGCTGCCCCCTGCAAGCTGAGCCTACCCTTTACCTGCTGCTTTGTTTCAGGTTTGCCTGCCTCCCTCCACCACCCCAAGATGTCTTGCTGCTACAGCTACCCGTGCTACAGCGTGTGCTGCTCACCCTGCTACAGGACCGTGTGCTGCTCCCGCACCTACAACTGCTGCAACCCCTGCAGCTACCGGACCCTGTGCACCTACCTGCGCAGGTATCGCTCCAGAGACTGCTGTAGCTACGGGACCACACGCACGACCCGATACTACTACCCTTCCTGCTGCAATTACAGCTACAGGTGCTGCTATCCTTGTTGCTAAACCCTGTGGCGATATCCCTGCAACAAGAACCAACCCCGACCCGGCAAGCAAAGATGAACGGCTAATCTCAGAGACAATGTTTACAGAAGCACTGAGCCCCTGTGACAGCAACTGATGTTACTGAGAATGGGGAGCTTGGCTGCCCTCTAAAATTTCTTGGCATTTGTATTTTTGTTGTTCTTTCTGTCTGCTTCTTCCTGTCTTTCTCAACTATAAGTTCTCTCTTGATATTGTCCTGCATTTTAATCCCTTTACACCCTTTCAAGTGGGAACAACGATCTGCAGCGCATCTGAAGATTCTTACAGTTGCTGCAGTGGTGTTAAAGGACGTCTGCAGAATTAGCTTTTGTGTCATCTGCATTTTCAATAACTACTTCCAGTAAGGTGCCGCAGTACTGTGTATTGAAGAAGTGTTACAACTGTCTCTCCTTTGATCTGGATTTACAAGTACCTAAAGGAAGAACAACACAGCTTCAACAAAAAGGAATGTTCTGTATAGCATAGTGCAATGACTCACATTCTGTAGCTCTTTCCAGTATCCCAAAACCATAATCTTTCTGTATCTGTGCCAACTCCTTTTCTTATTGCTTTAAAATCTTTCTGCATGAAAAAAAAATATGGTGTTCCAGTCGTCTTCTTTCCTCCGTCCCTAGATTACACGAATATACCGAGTGGTGGCATCCTGAAAGGACTTTCTGTCCCTAGTTCTGACAAAGCACTTCATATCCCTCCACATTCAGAGCAGCTGATCCCAGTAAATACATTCTTTTCTTTCCTTCTGTCGCTCATCAATTTGAGAAATGCCACAATTTCTCCCTTTCCTTCATTTAACTGAAACTATTACCAGGTTCAAGGTTAACATATTTCAGCATAATAGGGCTGTAACAGTCTTTATAATAATGGTTTTAAATGGGAAATAATTAGTCCCAGGCCTCCATAGAAAGTACCTAAAAATGTTCAAGTGAGCAGAATATTGTCCTACTCTTGGAAACCAAATTCAAATGTTCTTGTTCCAGAGTCATAATTTCCTATCACATTCCAATTTAACAGACAAATTCCATTACCAGACAGTGGAACATAAGGAAAAAAAACCACACAACCTATATTAAAAGCAATGGGAAAAGTGAAAAGTGTCAAGGAGGAAGTGGCGGCTTTTCCTCTCTTGACGCTGGCCTTGAAAACTCAAAACACTGCCTTGATCTTCACACAGACTCTGGGTAGAACAAAATCTATTTCTACAGGTGTGATTACAATAATTCACTAAATCCAGGGACTAAAAGCTGGAAGATAGAAAGAAAAGTGGGAAAAAAAAAAAAAAAAAAAAAAAAAAGAGGCAAGTAAGTCCTTGAGAAAACCAAAACCAAGTGAAACAGTACTCAATCTCCCCAGGGCATTTTGGTAGCTCTTGTCTGCTAGTTGCCCCTGGCCAGGGAAGCAATAAGGAAGTACCATCACCTTCCTCCTTATGCAGCCACAACCTCTCAGTTGTAGAACCAAGAGGTTGTACAGCCTCTGCCCATAATATTCAGTGGCAGAACAAAAAAGTCAGTACAAATCAGTTGTGACTCTGCTTCCTTCCAAAATGTGGGCTCTGCGTACGCTGCCCTGAATTGACAGATAAAACCAGCTTGCTGCCATGTCTCAGAGGTGCTGGACAATGGATATCCATTTCTCCTACCAAATTATTTACACTGCAAAGGGCAAATTCCTCCCACTTCTCCATCAGGGAACACCTAATCTTTCAACCCTGATCTTTCCAGGTCCCTTCAAACCTGGGCTGTTTAATGATTTTATGATAATATATAAAACACAAACTTATTTCAAAATTAAAAACCTGACGAGTCCACACATTTGCAGTTACTTAAGACCTCTTCAATATCAGATCACAGCCAGTGATGGATCATGTCTTAATCACATCACATTAGCCCAACAGCAGCATTGAAGTATTTTAAACAAACCATTTATTTGGAATACACTAAGAGAAAGCCCAGAGTCGCAGAAACATGCATAACCAGAGATACAGCTGAAGTTTCTTGCAGCTACAAAAGTCCATGTTTCTCAGCTTGAGGAGGGCAAGTCTCTCCAAACAAATCCTTGAGTACAAGAATTTAATAACTTTGCCACCCAATATGTGTGATGTTATTGATTTCAAGATATTTAAGAAATGCAAGTGAAAAATAAAACCAGAAATACAGTATTGATGCGTATAATTTTTAATATGAGTGAAAGGCAGATATACTTTCAACGGCATACAGAACTGAAAGACTACATTCCCGAAGACACATTACACCCTGCCTATACCATTCATTCAGAGGTAATGTTTTGTACATCATTGCAACAAACATAAAAGCCAGTTTACAAAGGGCTGCAGTATCAAGGAGAAGCAAGCTTTTGATCAAGAGCAGAGCTCGGGTGACAAGAGAGCAAGCAGACACAAAGCAGAATAAAGATAAATCATCGCAAGCACTTCAACAGCAGCACAGGGCACTCAGAGGCTCCGTGGACGGTGGCTGCTCTCACCAGGGCTCTGCACATCAGGAACCGCTGCTGCCAAGGTTCGCTGTCAATCCATGCTTGCCAGAACTGGGTTGATCTTCCTTTCAGGGACGTTCTCGCTGGGTTTAACAGGAGTAGCAGCTCCCATAGCCGAACCTTTGGCCATATCGTGAACTGAAGGGGTAGCCGTAGCGGCCAGAGTAAAAGCCTGGGTAGCCATAGCAGTCCCCAGAGCCATAGAAGCCCCTATAGCCTCCATAGAGACCCCCATAGCCATAGCAGTCCCCAGAGCCATAAATGCCCCGGTAACCGTAGAGACCGCCATAGCCGTACCGGTCCCCATAGCCGTAGAGGCCCCGGTAGCCATAGAGGCCCCCATAACCCCGGTAGCCACAGGGGCTCCCGCAGTCGTAGCTCCTGTAGCTGTACAGGCTCCCGTAATTGCAGGGAGAATAGCAGTCATCCTCGCACTGGCTTTGAAGGAAAGTCATCTTTCTGCGATGGAGGTAAACCTAAAACACAGCAGCAGGGAGGAAAACAAAAGGAATAAATACTTCCAGTGGCAGTAACAGTCTCAAAGCCCAAAGGCTTCTTCACTGGCCCTATGAGACCAAAGACAGAAGCAAAATTATGTCCAAATTCCTCAAATTCCTTCTTATATCTCATTTCTACCATTTTCTCATTTACCCACTGTTTTTAAACCATTTTATTTCTTTCCTCTCTTACTGAGATTGGTGAAAGCACTGGCTATAGAATATACCTGTTACAGCTCAAAACTTCCTTGCTGCTGTTTCAGGACTTTTCTTAGAGAATATTGTTAGGAGTTAATAATCCTAAATTTCTTTTAGGCTATCAGCTTTGCATAGAGATCTACATTCCCAAATCCTTCAAGAAAATCTTCAAGAAAGCTTAAAGTGTCTGATGCTTGCCATGATAACACACTTCAGGTTTCGGGTCCATTGCTCCAAGTCCCATTTCTGTAATTTACACCAATTTTCATTGGCATCTGGAAATGCTGACAGCACATGCAAGAAACTATTGGGTGTTAACACACATGAGAACATCTGCTGTCCTGCCAAACAGACATGAAAACCTCCCTTAAAATAAAACAGAAGATTTGTGGAAGAACCCACTGAGGGCCATAGTGGGGAAACACTTCTCTAACTCTGCTGGAGGCAGCTCTGCAGCCCTAATAATAACCAGATCCTTATCAGGGAGCCAGATACCCCAGGTACCAACAGGACCAGGAAAGTTTCAACCTCCAGCTTTAAAACTTGAACCCACCAGTTCCTGCAATGCAGTAAGCACAGACACAAGGTACAGAGAAATCTTAAATTTCAGAGAAGTCACGATCCTAACATAAATTACTAAACTGAAATTCCTAATCCTTATGAAGAGACTGAATGGAGAAAAGGCTTACCGAGTTCACCGGGAGGAGGAGAAGGCAGAGAGCTGATGAGAAGCCTAGAGCTCTGAGCCCTTTTTATACTGTTTCTTTGCCCGCCTGGCTTATCTAAGACGCCCTGTGTATTCAAAAGGTTTGTAGCCTTATTGGCTGGAAAACAAATTTGCCTGTACACGTCATATCTTCAATTAATATAATTTTCTTCATTGTTTGGGATTATTAGTGTGTTCCCAGCCTCCCATGTCACATGTATTACAGGTTTCTTTCATCTTAAAATTTTCTGGGCCAACTACATTCCTGATATCATTTTATTGTCTTCACTGTCAAAACTGAAGTTTATTTTTGTATAATACAAAAGCATTTATAAGTTCCCAAAGCCATTGGAGAACGAGAAATTGTCAGTAAAAAAAGGAAAACCTTCCCACATGTTTGAAAATGTCTGTACTCTGGTGTACTGCGGCACAGGCTTCCTGTTTAAAGGAAATGTAACCATATATTTAGGTATTTTATATTAAACTACATAGTAACTTCAGGAAACAGGACCAGCACAAACTGCAAATAAATCTTAATTGCATTCCTCCAAAGTGTTCATGGCGAACAAAAGTCATGCTGCTGCATGAGCAGAGAGAATGTTTTCAGCAGAAATACGACTATAGCATTGTTTGCAGTTTAGTTCACTAGAGGGCTTGACCGCAAGTTCAGCAGAACAAGGTGGAGAATACAAGTCTGAACTCGGTCTGGGAAATAATAAATGATAAGGATTCTGTGAGATGTACTAAATGCTGTTTTCCAAGGAACCGTGTTAAAAGTTCTTTGCAAAGAACCAACCACATGTATCAAATATGGTACAATAGTGAAGAATGCTGGAGTTTACTGCAGAACTCCTTGTATGACCTTCACCTAATTTCTGGCATTAATTTGAATATAAAATAAGGATAATAATGAGCAAGCAGGATGTTGAGGCTTCCTCAGAATTTTGAATACCAAAGCATTTCATAAACACTCATTAATGTTTTCAATTTGCAAAGTGTTGCAGTATTTAAATATTAATAGTTTGTCACCGAAAGACACCCACAGATTTAATAACATGGTCACTTACAAGACACATCAAGGTCTCTTGTTTCTAAGTCCTAATAAGGTAATGTATTATATGTTTCATGAAAGTCAAAAACTATTGAAAAAATTCTTCTAAAATAAGAAGAAATATTTGGGAACATTCATAAGGCAGCTGGAAAGTTTCTTCAAAGTCCCTGTTGTAGAACTTGAGACAAAAATCAAACAAAGCTCCTGGCAAGAGATCCCCCCCCCAATATCGCTGGGCAGTGCGTACAGGTCATGATGATGCTGAATAGAAGCACTACTAAGTTTCGGCACACCAAAGAAAAGCCTACTCCTTTTCTCCCCTACGTGTTGCACCATAGATGCAAAAGCCAAGCGAATGGAGCACCTACAAGCAGATTGCGCAACCAGTAATGGTCTAAACATCTCCCAAAATTATTCCTATCCTTCTAACTACAAAGAATCCTGTACAATTTTACTAGAAATATGCTGAGGACATTTCTTCTCATTTTAAGATTAAAGAAATTCTAAAGGTATTACATGTGTGTCATAACACCAAACTTTGAAAATATTAAAATCGCTGACTCCAATTACATGAATTGAAGGAATAATGCATGCAACAAGATATGTTGTATAACCAGCAACTAGGTTGAAGAAGGTATATATACGGACCTACAACTCCGAGATTTTATTCACTTCTCCCGAGCTGCTCCCACCGGTGAACCAGGTAAGTCAATACTGACTCTACTCTTTCTGATGTATGTATATTTGCGTGTATATACATCTAAATGTATAAATATTTGATACGTCTAAATGTATAAATATTTGTGCATGTGTGCAT